>NC_057009.1:6953334-6968334 GCF_000002595.2 Chlamydomonas reinhardtii | reverse complement strand
AAGCATGCCTTCTTCTTGCTTTCCGTGATCATGAACGGCTGCCCCCCTCCCCTTTACTTGACATTGAAAACAGCTAACTCCTCTCTCCCCCCCCGCCCCCCCCCCTTCCAGGTGCCGGCTGAGAACGTGTTGGGCGGCGTGGGCCGTGGCGTGGCGGTGATGATGAGTGGGCTGGACTATGAGCGACTGGTGCTGGCGGCGGGCCCCTGCGGCCTCATGGCGGCGGCACTGGATGCCGCACTGCCCTACGCCACACAGCGGAAGCAGTTCGGACAGGCCATCGGGGAGTTCCAGGTGGGGCTGATGGGGGAGTGGTGGGCTTGGGGGTGGGGGAGCGGGGTGGGCTGGGGAAGTAGGGGGAGGGGGGCATGTATCCGAGCCGAGCGATCGCATGCGCCTGCAATGTCGCCCACCCCAGATGGAGTGTGCGCAGCTCCTCCAGTTCACCATCGCCGGCGTCTTCATCTAGTCATGCCTGGACCCCTCCCACCCCTGTCTTGGCCTTCTTGGTAGTAATGATGATGATGACACCACCCACCCACCCCATCGCCCTTGCCCTCCCCCTGCATTCCTTCCTCCCCTCAGTTGATCCACCCTTGCCCTCCCCCTGCATTCCTTCCTCCCCTCAGCTGATCCAGGGCAAGCTGGCCGACATGTACACCCGGCTGCAGTCCTCACGCGCCTACGTGTACGCGGTGGCGGCGGCGGCGGACAGCGGCACGCCCGCAGACCGCAAGGTGCGAAGATGGGCGTGGGAGGTGGGGAGGTGGGGGCGGGCGGCAAAGCAGGAAGGCAAGGAGGGAGGAAAGGGAAGGCCGCGAGGGCCGTGTGCATCAGGGGCCACAGAGCTGCCCCCCCTTGCGCGCTCCGTTGAGCTCGGGCACACACCCATCCACCAAACACACGCACGCGTACGCACAAACGTGTACAGGACTGCGCCTCAGTTATCCTAATGGCGGCGGAAAATGCGACTCAGTCGGCGCTGGACGCAATCCAGGTGTGTACGTGTGCGTGCCCAGGGGAACATACGCGTGTGCATGTTTTGAATGTGTGGGTTGCGTCTTCTGCTGAGTGTGCGGCTGGCGCGCCACATACCGCGCAACCCGAAGGACGTGTATTCCCATGGGCTCTCTGAATATATCACACACAGACAGACACACACACACACGCACACACACACACACAGATCCTGGGTGGTAACGGCTACATCAATGACTACCCCACCGGCCGCCTGCTGCGAGATGCCAAGGTGGGGGATGCGGGCCGGGCAGGGTGGCTACAGCCAGGTTGGCTACAGCCAGGGCCGATTGCCGGGGTGGCTACAGCCAGGGTGGCTACAGTAGACTGGGTCATGAGTGCGTGTGCCCAGTTTGTCAGCCACCGCGGGGCACCTGCTAGCGCAAAGCGCACACGTGCACACGCGCGCGCGCACCCACGGCGGACTTAACTCCCGCCGCCTGCCCATACATACACACACATGTGCACCCGCAGCTGTACGAGATCGGCGCGGGCACCAGTGAGATCCGGCGCTACCTGATCGGCCGCGAGCTGTTCAAGGAGAGCTCGGAGGGGCGGCTGAAGCATGTGTAGATGGGTAGGGGTGAAGTGTGAGCGGGCAGGCAGCGGTTGCAAGCGGGGTTGAGGCGCGGGCGTGTATTGAGTAGCAGGAGCAGCAGCAGGAGAAAGAGGAGCAGGTGGACTCGTGTACACATGGACCAGTATGTAGGTGCAAGACCATTGCATACTGGCTTATCTAGATTTTCAGATTGCGAAGATACGCAGCAAGCGCTTGCATCGTGTTGATGAATGCATGCTTGTTGTCTGCATGTCATATCACAGGTAGGGGGTAACCTGCCCAATGTACCATACTCTTATGTACGAAAAATTATTGGGGGCCAGTCGGTGCCAGGACAGGCGGCTTGCGCGACGTGGTTTGCGTTGCACGGTGCAGTAGTTGTACAATGTGCTGGGGTTGTGTGCGTTGGTTGCGTCTCACTTCGCCGCTTTACTTGTATCATAGAATGAGCCAGCGTGGTGCATGAATCTGCCCGCCTGTGGTGGACGCAGTACACGAAGCAGCGTACGGATCTGCGGGGCTTGTGTGTGGCTCGGGCCCCACGATGTTAACATAGAAGCTGCATAAGTATATCCTTAAGGCGCCAGTACTTGCGCGTTGCAAGCGGAGCGTCTGCTGCGCCCCGTCACACTTTACATGCTGCGTGTCCATCTCGCCGTCATGTCGTGTTTCGCTCTCACACCAGGTACAGGCACGCACACTAATCTACCGGGGTAATCGTCCCAACATTGTACGCATGCGCGGGCTCGTCTCGCTCCGGCTCGTCTAGTCGTCTTGCTCTCGGACCTCCTGCTCTGCTAGCTCTGCTCTGCTCTGCTGAATGCTTCCTCTCCAGTCCCGCTCATGAAACCTACTACTACATGCTCCCTCATTCTCGCCCTTTGGCTCTCCTTTTCCCTCCTGCATGTGTGCACGCGGTCGAACTTCAATCGCCGGCAGGTGGCCGACCTTAGCTTGCTCTCCGCTCCGGAAGCTGAACTCGCCCTCTCAATATGTGCAGGTGGCACACGCACAGCACTGGCGCCTCTAGTAGCTTGTCAACCACCACACAGCCTCACAGTAGCACACGCCCTCGCAACCACACACGGCCGCAAGGTCGCGCAGCCTCGTACAAACCCATACCTCGAAGCCTCACATCCACACAGGGCCTCACAGGCTGCTGCGCAGGATCTGCTCCGCCACGCCCCGGCGGATGGCGCTCATGTCGCTCTGCAGGAGCCGAGCAGGGGCGGGCGGGCGGGGGAGGGGACAGAGTGCGTGGAGGACGTGCGGGACGTGGGGTTGGGGTGCCGAGGCTTTGAGGGCATGCACGGAAGCTCATGAATTGCAGGCACGTGCGGCTTCTTGACCTGCTAGTAGCGCAGACACCCTTGCAGCCCCCAGGCGCACTATGACCTGCCAGCGGCTCAGCTGGTTCCCAGCGCCGCCACCCGGCCCAGCCCCAGGCCAATCAGCCAACAGGCGCAGCAGGCCAGAGGATCCCGTGGCGGCACGCACTCGCGCACCTGGGCGAAGCGGAAGCGCTCCGGCGTGACGCCACGTGCCAGCAGCTCGGCGTAGGCACACACGAACAGGCCGCAGCTGGTGCCGTCCAGCTGCAGGTACGAAGGAAGGAAACAGACAGGATATATTCCGAGGTTTCCGAGGATGAAGGTAGGAGAAGCAGAGGGCATGGTACAGTGTTCTCATAGGGGCGCAGGGAGGGGTTGCAGGCATGGCTGAACTCCGACTGTGCATGCGGGGCTACAGGCTGTATGCTCGGCGCAACAGCAAGCGCCGAGCACAGGATGCACCCCCTCCGAATCGTGCACGTCACATGGCCGATGGTGGGTAAACACTCCCGCGCGTCAACACCCAGGCACCTGTCGCGGCAGCTTCCCGGTCACGTGCTCCAGCTTCCAGCCGCCCGCCGCCACCAGCGCGGCCACCTCCGCCTCCGCCTGCTTCGCCGCCTCCGCCTCCCGCGCCGCTGCTGCGCGCTTGGCCCCCGCAGCCGTGCCCGGCTTGGTGGCCTTGATGCCGTGCCCCCGACCCGCTGCAGAAGACGCCGCGCCTGCGCCTGCTCTTGCTGCCGCCGGCCGCGGCGCCGCGACCGCCTTCAACGCCTCTGGAGCCAGCCCGATGTCTGCTCCCTTGTCCTAACAGGTGGAGAAACAGCAAGAAGTGATGTGAACATTGATTATTCCTCAACCAAAGCTGTCTCGTTCCAGCATTCAACTTATGCGCACAGCCCGTGTAAAGATTGTGCTTCGTGTGCACCAGGTCCCCATGCTCATCACAGACACGCCGCCGCACGTCCACCCCAATGATTGCGACATTACAAAGAAGGGACAGCCCGACCAAGCAAGGGTGGCCCGCACCCCAATGCTACCGCACATGCCGCCTCCACGACCACCACGCTTCCGGCGCCTCATGTGTTTTCACTGGGAAAGCAGTAAAAAGCAACCCCCCCAACTATCCAAGAATGTAACCCCCACCCCACCCCCCCACCACCACCACCACCACCACCACCCCCACTAACGCCTCTGCCTGCACTCCCGTTTTCGTTGGTTTTGGTTTAGTTTGGGCTGGTATTTACAACCCCACCCCCACCACCCTGCCGCCCACCCCTCCTCCTCCCGCCGCCCCGCACCTGCAGGTCCCAGGCCAGCCACCTCAGCAGGCTGCCCAGCACCCATCGCGCCGTGGCCGCGCCGCCGCCCAGGCTGTCGTAGTACTGCAGCAGGCGCCGCCGCGGCCACACCGCCGCCAGGCACCTGCAAGGGAGGGGCACGGGGCACGGGGCGCGGGGCGCGGCCGTTCACACGCACATACACACACACGGTACGCAGGCACAGGGCATCAGTGCGCGCATGCAGACAAGCACGCCCTGAGCTCGCCAAGCTGCGACTGCACGCGCCGCACCCGCCATCCCACCACCACCTCCTCAGACGGCGGCATTCGGCGCATGCATGACCCAAGCACACGCCCCCTGGCACACGCCCCCAGGCACACGCCCCCTGGCACGCGCCCCCTGGCACACGCCCCCAGGCACACGCCCCCACGCCGCCACCGACCAGTGCGTGTTGCCGTGATTGATGGGGAACAGCAGTAGCTCCCGCTCCAGCACGCAGTCGGCGCTGTAGGTGCGCTTCGTCAGCGTCCAGCGCCGCACCCCCTCGTAGTCCAGCGCCGCCCGGCTGCGGCCGTGCCCCGTCAGGCAGGCGAAGAAGAAGCTGTTGAACGCATGCACCCGCGGTGTGGGTGACAGCAGCGGCGGCGGAGGCTGCGCCGCCGCCTCTGTCTGCGGCGGAGGCGGAGGCTGCGCCTCCGCGACGGCAGTCGCGGCGGCGATGGGCGCGGGCGCAGCGGTTGAAGGGGCAGACAGGTCGCTTCCTGCGTCGGCGCCAGATGCTGCTGTTGAGGATGCTGCTGCTGCTGCTGGCGCCGCCGGTGCCGCTGCTGGCGCCGCTGCTGGCGCCGCCGGCTCTCCGACGTCGGTAGATGCACCTGCGGCTGCGGCTGCCGCCTCCCGTTTGCGCTTAGGCCTGGGCGTGCTGGAGGGCGCGGCAGAGCCGGTGCCGCCGCCGCCGATCCCACCAGCGGCACACGCGGCCGCATGCGCCGCTGTAGCCGCGGATGCTGCAGCTAGCGCCGCCGCCACTTCAGCGGCAGCAGCAGCACCGGCAGCACCCGTGTCGCACTTTTGCTCTGTTGTCGGTGCCAGCTGCTCCGAAGACGCCGCAAGGGCAGGCCCTGCCCCCACTGAGCCCTCCACGCGCGCCCGTTTTCGCGCCACCACCTCCGGCGCTGCCTCCACCCGCCCATCCGCACTTGACCGCTGCTCGGGCTGCGCCTTCAACGCTGCCTGTGCCCTCTTCTTCAGCTTTCGCGCCAGCTTCTGCTTTCGTCGCCGCTCCCGCTTCAGCTGCTGTTTGTCCAGCGGTTGCTGCACGCCCGGCTTGCTGCACCAGCTTGCCTCCGGCTTTGCGTCGGGCGTTGCCTCGGGCTTTGCCTCGGGCTTTGCCTCCGGCTTCGCCCGCGGCTTTGCCTCCGGCTCTGCAATCGCCTGCGCAGTCACCTGTGCAGTCGCCTCCGGCCGCACACCCGCCGTAAGCGCCGCCTTGCTTTGAGCCTTAACCTTAGAGGCTGTATCAGGCACAGGCGCCTCGCGGCTCACCACCTCGCGCTTGCTGACGGCTTTAAGGTGCGGCCGCGCGGTGCGTGCCGCGGCGTCTGCCGCGGGCACCGCCGCCGCCGCCGCTGGTCCACCTGGTGCAGACGGGGACGCAGTGCTGCCGCCGCAGCCGGGCCCGCCTGCCACCACCTGCCCTGCGGTGGACCCGCCTGCTACCACCTGCCCTGCGGTGGGCCCGCCTGCCACCACCTGCGCGGTGCCGCTACCAAGCGGCGCCACTGGTGCTGACACCGCCGTCGCTGCAGCCGCTGCTGCTGGTGCTGTCGCCGCAGCCGCACCTGCTGCTGCTGCTGCTGCTGGCGCCGCTGCTGCTGCTGGCACAGCCGCTGCTGCTGCTGGCGCCGCCGCTGCTACGAGCGCAGCCATTGCCTCATCGTGGCGCTTCTGCAATTTGCACGGTAGGATTTGCCCGGACACGGTTACGTGCAACACCCCATGCACCTGTGAGTGTCGCTCTGTCCAATGTCGTTCACTCCCAATCAATTGCGGGCTTTCACAAGCGCCCCCACACACAGACACACATACAAACAATCGTTTTTCACGCCCATACGGCGCTACTCGACACACACGCAGCCCGCGCACCCGTATGAGCAGCATGTAGAAGTTGACGGGCTGGTCGGACAGCCAGGCGTCTGGCAGCAGCAGGCGCCGCAGGTCGGCGGCGGTCAGGTCCAGCGTGTTGGCAGGCGCGCCGTCCTGAGGCCGGAGGAGGGAGGGGAGGAGGGAGTTCGGGGTGGAGCGAGTGGGCGCCAGGCAGGGGGGCGTCAGGAGAGGCGGGTTAGGAGGGGGGAACTGGAACAAAGAGGAAACGTCCACAGAGTGCCCTGCAACCCCCCAACGCCGCTCCTCCGCGGGCACGCAGGCAGCCTGTGCCCCGCCCACCACACCCAGCCTTCCCAACCCGGCCAGCTGTCAGTGGGTGGTGCCCTCGCTCACGCCGAGCCAGCCGGCACCGCCGGACCGCCGCATCCCGCCTCACCCGCACTTTGGCCACCACCTCTCCGTCCTTGGGCCGCGGCCGCCGGGCCCGCAGCGCCTCCAGCCGCGGCAGCCGCCCTCCCGCAGCCACCTGCAGCGCCAGGGGGACCCCCGAGTCCCGGCGGGCGGCTACTGCCGCCGAGCAGCCGCCGGCTGCTACTGCCGCCTCCGCCGCAGCCTTCCTGGGCACTGCTGCCGTTGGCGCCGCTGCCGCCGCCGCACTCGAGCTGCAGCGGGCGGGCGGCGCCGCTGCAGTTCTCGCAGCTGCTGCCCCGCCACCAGACCGCACTGCCGCCCCAGCCGCTGAACCTGCTGCAACCTCTGCTTCCCGTGTGTGCGCGGGCTCGGCTGCCGCGTCTGCGTGCCCAGGTGCTGCTGGCGCGGCAACGCCGGCTGGCAGGAGGCGGCCGGCGGCGCGGAGGAGCTTGCGCCGGCGCTTGGCGGCTGAGCCAGCGGCCGAGTCCGCGAAGGGCGCGCTGGTGGCCGTGGCTGTGCCCTTGACGCTGTCGGCGGCAGGTGATGGGGCCAGCGCTGAGCCCGAGGAGGCGGCCGGCTGCGGCGGTGGGTCAGAGCTGGAGCGAGGCGAGGCAGCCGGCCCGGAGGCCCCAACAGCCCTCCGGGCCCTCTCGGCCGTGCTGCTCACGGCCCTGGCTGCTTTGGAGTTGGGCGGGTGCAGCGCTAGCTCCGACCTGGAGTTGGATGCTAGGAATTTCGAGATGCTGGGCGCCAGCTGCGCACTGGTAGCTGCTGCATGGCCGCCCTTGCCGTGCGGCTTCTGTTTCTGCGTCTGGGCGGGGCCGTCGTGGCGTGCAGGGGTTGGCCACGCCACCGCAGACCTCAGCATCTGGGCCGCTGCGGTGACGGCCGCCTTCGCACTGGGGAGCAGGCCCACTCCTAGCCATAACGTTGGCAATGCAGACGCCGGCACCGCCTTGCTGCTGACATGGTTCCAGGGCGAGGGAGCGGGGCTCGCGGCGACGGCCGGCCCAGAGTTGGAGTGCTTGGGGCCGCCGCGCCAAGACCACGCCGACGAACGAATTGATCGCGCAGCGGCCACATCGCCGCCTGTATGTCCTTTGTGGAGCTTTGCCGTGCCCGCCTTGAGAACGTAGGCGTCTGGCGATTGGAAGCGACGTTTCAGGTCCCGAGGGCCATCTTTGTGAGCATCACATCCTAGTTGTAAGCTGCTTGTATGCCTGATGCTTGTTTCAGGCTCAGGTTGGCCCGCGCGCTGGCGCTGGCGCTTCCCCATATGTGTCACAACGACCGCCGCCGCAACAATTAGTCCGCGCTAACGATCAACATATGCAGCATAATACAGAGGTACATATCAAGGCTCTCTTGATACAAAGCGTGCACTATGCATGAAGACCCAAGCAACGCAGCTCAGGCGACCTCCTTCGCAATTTGTGATATTGTAAAACTGTATTCAATATGCAATGGGATACTTAACAAGTCAAATGGGTGGGTAAAAAGCGGCAGGCTCAGTTTTGGGTGCAGTCAGGATCCAAGCACAACATCCTGGTGGGCGTCTGAGTCACTGTTTATAAGCCCATATACATATTCCGTGATATACGGCTGCTTGCTAGCCTAGCCACATACTTCAACACACATAGACGCGCGCTGGCGACTGCCGCGACGCAACTGTTGGCGACAGGCGCTACTTGCTCCTGCTTGATTGTTCTTTGAGCAAGCACGACAGCTACGTCAGTATACTTGAAGCTCAACATTGAGCTAGTTAACAGGAAAACTCACTACTGGCTCAGCTGAAGTGGCAGCATGGCTCGGCTTTGTCTGCTCGTCGCTCTGTTGACGGTGCTCTGCGCACCAGGTATTTAGAATTTGCGAGCGATGTTTGTAAGCTTCACAGGAATGGCGAGGGCCCCTGCAGAACGAACACACCCGGTGACCCAGAACTGCCCGTTCGCGGGTGCAGCACTTGCCTAATGCCTGTGCTTGCCAGCGCAGCTGGTTGCAGCTTGTCGCGATAGACACTGTACATGCTTCAATAGCGCATCGCTGATTCTCATCATACCCCGCCCTCCCTCCGCGTGTCATGTCCAGCAGCTGTTTTGGCCAAGAAGAAGGGCGCGCAGCTGGAGTCGCGCAAGGTTGGCAAGACAGATGGTGAGTTGCCCGGATCACAGAAGAAGCTTCATATGACGCAGACCTTGCCTTGCGGCGCTGGCTAGTTGAGTTGACATTAGTCCACACTTTCCACCGGCCGTAGGCCCTGTACACCTCATTCGGCTTACCAATGACGACGGCGACGGACGCGGTCGCGTTGAGGTGTTCCCCACAAAGGACTTCCGGTATCAGTCGTGGATGCCATTTTGCGACCGGGGGTTCTCCGAGGACGACGCCGCCACCATGTGCTCGCTCCTTGGGTGAGCAAGTGGGCTGCCGAGGGGGGGGGCACAGACTGTGGTCTGCAAACTGTGCTCCGTTCGGGTGTTGGCCAAAGCTGTTCTGTAGCTGTAGAAGGGGATTGAGGACCGTGCATGGGCCAGTACGGCGCAGCACGTACTAATGAGGCTGCGATGTTAAGGCTTGAAGGAGTGCAAGCGCGCACACTGCTGGTCAATGTGCTGTGCGTGTGCTCACTGGCCTGCACCAATGTCGCACGCCCCTGACACGCCCCGCCCGGCCACCCCACGTCGTGCAGGTATAAGTTTGGACGCAAGTACTACACCATCGCGGCAAACTACCCGGGGGCTGAAGATGCGTGAGTTGCCGCCCGTTCGGGCGCTTGGGCTACGGTTTAGCACTCCGGGAACTACTGCCAGGAGCAGGGAGACCAGCAGGGGAGACAGCGCTAAGAGCGCAACAAAGAAAGCCAAATCACACTGCGCCAGACATAACGACACCAGGATACGCGTGCATACCCAGCGCGCTGGACTCCTGTTGTGACTGTAAAGGCGCATGGCGTCCTGAGCACAAGACACCCTCCTACACTGCTCACAGCGCTCCTACCTCACACGTTCGCACACACAGGTCGGCGCCTCGCCGCCTGCAGGACCTGAACTGTGTGGACCGGTCCATGCGCTCCGGCCGCGGCCGGAAGCTGCGTGGCGTGGATGACGAACGCGACTCGCTGTGGTCCGTCCTGGCGGCCAGCGGCAGCGCGGAGCACCCGGAGCAACCCCGCACCGCCGCCTCCGACTCCGGCTCCCGCTCCGGCTCCTCAACCGCTGCGCAGGCCGCCCGTGACCTTGCGGTTGTTGGCTCCGGCTCCGGCTCCGGCTCCGGCATTGACGGTGCTGGCGCGCGCTCGGGGCGTTCCCTGCTGGCGGTGGATGAGAACGGCGAGTACGTGCCGTGGCTGCCGGTGCAGCCGCTGCAGGGCACCATTGACGCCAGCGTGCGGCGGGCGCGGCAGTGCGGCTTCCGCACCTCCAACCTGTGCGGCCCGGACGGCCCCTTCGCAGCCGTGGAGTGCTCCGGCAAACCGTTCACCACCCCCGCCACCGTGGCGGTGCCCATGCCCTCGCCGCCGCCTCGTGAGTTGGGAATACCACTGCGCTCAGGCATTTGGGGTTACCGGTACGGCCGTGAGGCACTACTCCTATGCGGCTTGGTCTCTGATGCTTGTACCGGCGTCGTTTACCATAACCTGACGTCCGGACCCCTGACACACATCCCTGCCGCCACGCACCCGGCCGCTCTTCCTCCAAACAGCTCCCCCGGAAAAGAGCGAGTCCATCCGCTTCTGGTCCGGCGCCGTGGACACTAGCGCCTCCGCGTCCCTGGCGCTCGCCGGCGTGGTGGAGGCCAACCTGTGCGACCCCGCCGCCTCGGCCGACTGCATCATCTACGGCCGCGCCGAGCTGCTGGTGCCGCACCCCGACGACCCCTCGCAGCAGGTGCGTATGTGGAGCGTGTGTGCGTGTATGTGTGTGTGTGTGTGCATACATGTATGCGGGCGTCACTGGGATAGGTGTGCCGGCACCGCTGTGCGTCACACATGCGTACGAGAGCGCCCGCCGCAAGTGGCCTCTTCCTGTTTTGTGGCCCCGCACCCCCCAGTACATAAGCCGCACCACCCATTCCGCCTGCATCGGCGCCTCCTCCTGCTGCAGGTGTGGGCACCGCTGTGCTCGGTGGATGTGGAGGCCTACCCCAACCTGGCGGGGCAGGTGGCTCAGAAGGCGTGCGCCATGCTGTGGGACTACCCCGCCTCGCGCTCCGCCGGCGTCTTCTCGGTGTCCAGCTACACGGGCGCGCCCTTCGCGCTGCCGCCCGCAGGTGCGTGCCCCATGAGGGAGCTGGGGTCTGGGTTAGGCACTAGGCAGGTGCAAGCAGGTCACAGCGGGAATCTGCGGTAGTAAAGCAGCAGTCGGGAGGGCAAGGCGCGCGCAACAAATGGGCATCCGCGCACATGCTTCTTACGCCACGCCGCCCCAAACATCAACGCCAACATCACCACCACCCACCCAGGCTCCGCGGTGGCCGCCGACGGCTTCGACCCCGCCGCACACGCCTTCTGGGCGCAGCTGCCGGAGCCTGACCTCAGCTCGGAGGCCTTCCCCGGCGAGGCCGCCGCCGCCCAGGCGCTGACAGCCGGCAAGCGCCTGGTGCAGGACGTGCCCGGGCTGCGGGTGAGCGCCGAGCGCTGCGCCAGTGGCGCGCTGTTCGCGTTCCGTTGCGACCTGGTGGTGGCTGGCCGCCGCCGCAGTGGCCGGTAGATACGGTTGGTGCGATTGGTGCGGTTGGCGCGGATGGATGGAGCTGGGTGCGCTGTGTTAGTTTGCGTTGCAACAAGCTTATATTTAAGTAGGTGACAGATACCGGACCAATATGATGCATTCATCCTACGATATAGTGCTGCGCGCGCTCCCCGTGATATTTTAGTATTGATGACAATTTGCGCCCGTGGCCAAGCCGTGCCGTGGGCATGTTTTAGGTGATTGTCCGTGACTTTAGGGGTCCAATGGCCCATCCAAGCATAGCTGCGTCACGATATGGCCGTAGAGAGCAAGGCAAATAAGTCCAGTTGGACCTTCAGGTGTGGATTATATAGGTAAGGTACGGCCGGAGTGGTGATATCTTTGGCGCACGGCATCATGCGTGCCGCAACCAAGGCTGTGTGTTTCAGTTGTACAGGGCCGGGTCCACGATGACAGGGTTGCGTCACCTTGTAACCAAACGCATATGAACGTTTATCCTTTCTCGTGCTCGCTATCGTATCACACAATCCAGTAGCGATATAGGTGCATGCGGTTCAGTGGGTAGCTACTAGCAGGTTCGATGCTGTTGCAATCCGCCACTTCCGCCCCCGGCACTCCTGCTCTTCGGGGGCGCGCCACGCCGCCACGCCCCTCCAACGGTTTTATGCTTTGATTGACCCCCGCGGGTGCGACAGCATTTCCTGCCAAGCAACCGACGCCGTGAAATGAGAGGGTTGAAGCTCCCCGGGCCACGCACAGTGGCGGACGAGCAGGGACCGCCACTTATGTGTAGCTACGGAGCTGGCCCCGCCGCCCCCGCGCTGCTCGGCCTGACCAGGGGAGGCAGCCAAGGAGGCAGCTGCCCCCACGCTGCCTGGTATTCCCTGGAACTCTCCTGCCAGTCTCGCATTCTTCCGTCCTCTGACAGCCTGGGAAGTTGTGCCTGTCGATTACCCTCCAAACCTGCAGGGAACGCACGCATGCGCCCCGCCTGATTGGCTCATGCCAGCGCCAGTCTAACACCTCACGACCACGCAGAGGCCACAAGCACCGCACCGCAAGTGCCACGGCCCCACCGACCATCGCTCACGCGCATATGCACCTTGTTCCAAACCCCACCCCATCCGACTCATCCAATGGCCGCCAGCCACCCAAGCTGCAGCCACCGACATGCCCCTACCTACCTAGCCGCGCAGCCACCCGGCCTAGCACCTCACACCTCCCCCCCATCTCCCTTTCACCACACCTCCCCCCACCCTCCCCCCAACCCCTCCCCCCAACCCCTCCCCCCAACCCCTCCCCCCAACCCCTCCCCCCACCCCTCCCCCCACCCCGCCACCAACCCGCTCTACTTCATGAGCGGGAATGCGATCACGTCGCGGATGGAGGGGCTGTCCGTCAGCATCATCACCAGCCGATCCACGCCGATGCCCAGGCCGCCGGTGGGCGGCAGGCCGTGCTCCAGCGCCGCAATGAAGTCGTAGTCCACCGCCACCTCGTAGTCCTCCTCCGCCTCCTCCGCGTCAGAGCCCTCGCCAGCCTCCGCGCGCGCCTTGGCGGGGTTCGGGGGGAGATGAGGCGAGGATGGGGTGAGCACGGTGGGGGCGAGGGATCGGACGCGGGCTCAGGGTTGGGCGGGTGGGTGCATGTACGGTGGTTGCGGTTGGTGTCAGCTGCTGTGCAGCTCACGCGTATGCCCCGCCCGCTTTCCCTCTCGTTGTACGCGCGGGCTCTGTGGGCTGGCCGCCCGCCGCTTTGCACCCTCACCCGGCCCGCCGGACAACATGTCTTGGTTGAGTTGGGATTGGAAAAAGCTACCCCTTCTCACTTCTTGAACAATCATGAATGTAACCGCCCCCAACCACACACACCTGCTTCCGCTCCTCGAAGGCCCGGTTGTGCCGCGCCACCTGCTCCTCGAAGCGCACGCGCTGCTCCACCGCGTCCGTCAGCTCGCTAAAGGCGTTGGCGTGCTCGCGGCCTGCAGACCCCGCCCGGGAAGCAACGTGTGTGTTCGTGTTAGGCCGGGGCGTGTGTGTTGGGCCGGGGCATGGGCATCGGGGGACGCAGCGGCACAACGCAGCCGCGCGCCGCGCCTCGCCCACGGCTGCCGTACAACTGGTCAGCACGGGCCCAGCGCACAAGACTGTGCGCCGGTCCTGCGCTTACGCGAGGCCGCCGCCTACCCGGCCCTGCAGCTTGCGCCAGCTTCCCTTCCGGAATGCGCACGCACGCGTCCACGCACGCACGCATCCACACACGCAGGCACGAACGCACGCACCGTAGATGAACAGCTCGAAGCGCTCGGTGACGCCGGGCTTGGACCTGTGCGGCTTGGCCAGCGGCGAGATCTCCACCGGGTGCTCCGTGACGAAGGTGGGCTGCATCAGCCCGGCCTCGGCCAGCGCCTCAAACATCTCGTTCAACAGGTGGCCCAGAGAGGGCGCGGAGCGAACCTGGTGGGCGGGTGGGCGGGTGGGGGGGGGGTGGGGGGTTGCGCGGTTTGGGCAGTGGGAACAAGGTAGGAGCAGCGGTAACAAGGCGGGCAACACAGCAGGTGGAGGCGAGTGGTGTGTACTGATGACCAGAGTGCGATTTTGTGGTGGAATTGAAAGGAATGCGTAAGGCGGGTTACAGGGAAGAACACTTGGAAAATAGGAGGCAATAGATGGTGGGTGCCCATGCGTTGCACGATCCCACATGCGGGTGGTCGTCTCGGCGGTGTTGGCCTCACCTTATTTAGCGACTTGCGCACTTCCTTGTTCTCGTGCGCCTGGTCGGCAGGTGTGTGGTCATGGGCAGCAGCAGGTGGAGGGCATCAGCAAGCAAGAACACAGCGGCATGCAGCAGACCCACTGAGGGCCAAGCAACCCACTGAGGACCGAGCAACCCACCGAGGGCCGAGTAGCCCGCTGCACAGTCGACACTCAGCGGCCCGAGCGCACCCAGTCACCTGCCTACTGACGCCCCGTGTTCCTCGTTCCCACGGCACGCCCTCACCCCCACCCTTTCAATGTCGCCCCGCCCCATCCCACTTCCAGCTTTACCTCCCAAGTCACCCCCCCCAAGTCCCACACACCCCGACGCACACCTGCAGCACCGCCTCTGCGTCCTGCTTGGCCTTGGCTAGCACCGCCGCCGCCGCCTCCGGCCCGCCCGCCGCCGCCGCCTCGCGCCCCGCCGCCATGAGCGCCTCAAAGTCCAGCCCCGGCGCCGCCTCCTGCACCAGCTGAGCCATGGAGGCGCGGCGGAAGGGCGCCCCGAAGTCGATGTCCACTCCCTGGTAGCTGATCTGCGTGTTTGGGTGGAATGTGGGGGCCAGGGTGTGGTGAGTTGGGGTGGGCATGTGTGTTGGGTGGGGAGAGGGCAGGGCGAGTTGGCGCGTACAAGGAAGGCACACGCAACGTCGCGGGGGATAGGTAAGATGTGGACGGCGCCAGGGCAAGCTGCGCCTGGCCGCCCAGGCCCCTGACCTAAGTGCCAGCGCTGCATAAGCAGGTGCCCCTGTCCCCTGAGCCGTAACCCCCCACCACCCGTTCCACCCCACCCCACCCCTCCCCTCCCTCCCCTCCCCTCCCCTCCCCTCCCCTCCCCTCCCCTCC
>NC_057009.1:6905929-6953234 GCF_000002595.2 Chlamydomonas reinhardtii | reverse complement strand
CTCCCTTCCCCTCCCTTCCCCTCCCTTCCCCTCCCTTCCCCTCCCTTCCCCTCCCTCCCCTCCCCTCCCCTCCCCTCCCCTCCCCTCCCCTCCCCTCCCCTCCCCTCCCCTCCCCTCCCCTCCCCTCCCCCTCGTATCCCACCTGCGTGCTCCCCTTGACCGCCAGCGCACAGGCGCGCACCAGGTCCTCGGTCAGCGCCATCATATCACTGTAGTCCGCATAGGCCTGCGGGAGAGGCAGGGGGGGGGGGCCGGGCGGGGAGAGGCGGGGAGAGGGGCCGGGAGGGGCAAAAGGGCGAGGGGGCAGCAGGTGGGTTCCATGCATGGTTGATTACGACGAGGAGATGTTGGCATTTCGGTGCCGCAGATCGGGGTCGTGCGCCCGGGGAGGGATGAGGGTTAACTGTGAACCAAGGGATGAGGGGGCAGGTCGTTTTCCAGAGCCCAGTAGGTGGTGGGGCTTGGGAAGGGTGAAGAGGCTCCGGTTGACTGGGATGCGAGCCGCGAGTTGTATGTGGGCATCATTCTGCCACTCCGCTTTACGCCCTTACAATGGGCTGCGTCTAAGCGTTGTACGGTCCTTAACACGAACGGTGAAAAACAGCCGCCCAGGGCACAACCCCATCTTCCACCAACCCCCCTCCCACCATGTTACTGGTTTTGCGGGATGGTTTGATGGGCAGCTCGGACATCGGTGCACTTCGGCGATCGGGACTACAGTCGAGTGCCACTCCGTTTTCTAAGCATAGGCCGCTCTTCTTCTCGTTCTTTTGCATTGGGTTCGGTTTAGCCTTCCTCCCCCCCCTCCACACACACGCACACCCTCCCACCTGGTAGATCTCCACCGACGTGAACTCGGGGTTGTGGCGGCTGGACACACCTGGAGCGTGAGGGTGAGCGTGACGGGGGCGGGGAAGTGCTTGAGCATGCGTGCATGCGAAACGTGCCAGGAACGCCTACACCGCAACCCAGCTATCCCTTTCGCCCATCCGGGAGCCCCCCACCTCCATCTCCCCCACCCCCACTTCCACCGCCACCCTCCAGCTCCCCCCCCCTCCGCCTCCCCCCTCACCCTCCTCCGCCCACCCCCGCCCCTCCTCTCCCTCCCCCTCCTCCGCCGCCCCTCCCCCTGCCGCGCCCGCCTCCACCTCCGCACCCTCGTTGCGGAAGATGCGGCCCAGCTCGAACACGCGCTCGAAGCCGCCCACCACCAGGCGCTTGAGGTGCAGCTCCGTGGCGATGCGCAGAGTGAAGTCGCGCCGCAGAGTGTTGTGGAAGGTGCGGAACGGCCGCGCGTCGGCGCCGCCCGCAACTGACTCCAGCACCGGCGTCTCCACCTAAGTGGTCAGAGAGGGTGCGAAGTTGGGGGTGGGGAGCGTGCTAAGTGCATGAGCGGCGAGAATGGGAGGACTTCGGTGCGCATGTATATGAGGCGTGTGCCGGCGGTCAGGCCGGTCGGCACCTCCTGCAGCGCTTGCCGCCAGCGGGCGTCAGGCCTACCGCTGTGTCGTCCTGTCATGACACCTCGCCACACCTCCCCGTCAGCACCGCCTGGGGCTTGGTTTCTTTGGGAACGGAACAACATAACCTCCCCTTCCCCCCAAAAAAACGCTCCGAACCACCCTGACAGCCGCAGTCCGCTCTCACCTCCAGGAAGCCCCGGTCCTCCAGCTGGCGGCGAATGCACGAGATGATCTTGGAGCGGGCACGGAACGTGTCGCGCACCTGAAGCAGACATGCACCCGTGGTAGGTGGGGGGCCGGCATCCCGTGCGCATGGGCAGGGCAGCACAAGCCCATAACCCTAGCCACTCTCCCAACCGCGACCTCCGCTGGCTTGGTGTTTCCGCCTCCCTTTCTTCCTCACCGTCCTCTCTCCTCCCTCCTCCCTCCCCCTTCCTCCTGCCTCCTCAATCCCTCTTCCCTTCCTCCTCCCTCCCCCCTTCCTCCTGCCTCCCCCTTTCTCCTGCCTCCCTCCTCCCCCCGTGTGTCTCTTTTGTCTTGACCAGGACTGGGGCCTTATCCCCTGCTGTGTCTGGCGTGCCTAGGGGTGAGCGTGTGAAACGCGCTCACCTAACACAAGGGCTTGTCAGCCCTAGTCATCAGTGGCTTCGCCACTACCAAGTATAATTAACTTCCCCCCTTCCTCCCTCCTCCCTCCTTCCTCCCCTCCCCTCCTCCCTCCTCCCCCGTCCCTCCTCCTCCTCCTCCCCACCTCTGCCGCCATGATCATGTCCAGGTACCTCTGCCGGTACCGCTTCTCCACGTCCGCCAGCCCGTGCCACTTGTCCGGCAGCGGCTGAAGCGACTTGGTCAGAACCTGGGGCCAGGAAAGGGGGCAGGGAGATGTGGGGCCATGTCCAGGATTGAGTGAGTAGACTCGAACTAGCGACGGAGCAGGTGAAAGGGACAGCACGTAAGCGAATCGTGGGTGATCGGCGGTTCATCCAGACCGTCCCTGCCCCAGCTACAGCCCTACCAACCCAAATACACACCCCTTTTCCCGCAACCTTCTATCTAACACACCCCGGCTACCCCCCCCCCTTCCCCACCTGGGCTGGTATATGCCCCGGCTACAGCCCTACCAACCCAAATACACACCCCTTTTCCCGCAACTTTCTATCTAACACACACCGGCTTACCCCCTCGCCCACCTGGGCTGGTATATGCACACACACACACACACACACACACACACACACACACCACACCACACCACCCCGCCTCCCTCACAGTCGGCACACACACACACACACACACACACACACACACACACACACACACACACACACACACACACACACACACACACACACACGCACCTGCAGCCCCGTGGCCACTACGCTCAGCTCCCCCTTGTCTGTGCGCTTGAGGCCGCCGGTGCAGCCCACGATGTCGCCCACGTCAACCAGGCCTTTGACCAGGTCAAACCCCCCCGGCTGTTGCGCATCCAGGCCCGCCTTCTCCACGTACAGCTGGATTTGGCCTTTGTCATCGCGCAAGCTCAGGAAAGACAGCTTTCCCATAACGCGCTTGGCCACGACCCGGCCCGCGACGGACACCACTGCGCCGCTCTCGTCATGCGCACCGTTCTCCAGCGCCGCAAATTGCTCCTGTAGTGTTGTTTTTTGTTGGTGGTGGGGCAGCGCAGGAGGAGATGGGAAGTGGGCTGAGAGGTGGGGTTGGAGGAAGAGGTGGAGGCGCAAGGCACGCGGCGGTTCTTTATAGGTCGGGCCGCGGTGATGGTGCGCGCGTGATGATGCGCTCGTGAAGTGCCATACGTGCTGCCATCCCGCTTCCCCACAACACCTTTCTACCACTAACCCCCTGCGGTCGCTTATTTGCTACTGCGCCACTGCTGCCACAGCTACCTGCAGCTCCGTGGTGAAGTGGGTCCGGTCAAAGCGGTACGCATACGGCTCCTGGCCCTGACCGCGCAGCTCCTCCACCTGGAGGAGAAGGAGCATTGGCATGGTTATAGAGAGCAAGAGTCTTGCAAGAGCATGCACGGCGACAGCACGGGCCTGGCGAGGACTTCCGGGGGTCCAGCCAGGTGCAGACACGCAACATCCATGCCATCGTGGCGGCCCCGGAAGTTCCGGTACCACCTCGCTGCGACGAGTCAGTTTGTATGCATAGGAAAGTATGCAGACGTCTCTCTAGGTACCTTTTGCAGGCGAACTGCGCGGACCTCCTCCGGTGAGGACGCACTCTGAGCCGGCTTGCCGCCCTTCTGCTGGGGCTGCTTCTCGCCTTTTTGCTTCTTTGGCTTTTCGGCTTTCGTCTCCGCGGGCTCAGCCTCCACAGCTGGGCTCGTTGACCTGCGACCCGTCCGAAAACAATTGCTTGCGCGCAATAACGCATGGCCTCTGCCGTTACAAGATGTCTTTTTCCATAGAATTACCTTAGTACATGCTTAATCCGAGCGCTGACCGATTGAGGCGAGGTCCTGAACGAAGCATGACGCCGCTGCGGCGGCAAAGAGTGCTGGAGGAGCATCGTTGCAATGTGGGTACTACGTTACTAGCACCTAAAGTAAGTAAAACTTCTATAGAAATCACACCACAGGCAATTGAGCTCGGTGTATGCCACAGTGACACCATGTGCTCCGCATGAAGTTCCCCCGCCATGAAGCCCCGCCCCCGCCATGAAGCCCCGCCAGCCCATGCTGCAGGGGCCGCAATAAGACGACAGGGAACACCACATGACCTGCCCGTCTCACAGATGCTGGCAGCTACGAGATAATCCGTTTATGATAACGTGCCGTCAGGCATGTACCGGCACGCCTTGGTAGTTGCATCACCATCGGCACCCAGTATCGTGCCATCTCACACAGACAGCCTAGACGCTTGCACCTGGAGGCCACACATGCTACTAGACCGCCACGCGAAGGTGACATCCAAGTTACCAAGATCATGATACCAGGATCGTCGGGCCAGGGCCGAAACCACCAGCTCCAGACCCCCAAACCGCCCCTCGCGTCAGCCACCACCAGTACCGCCACCGAGCCGCAGGCACCCATAACCCGCATAACACGCATTTCTCCATCTTGTTTCGCGCCCAATCTGCAAACCAAAATCACAGTCCGCATGTCACAATTCCTTGCTACAAAACACCTGGCACACCAATAGCAGCCCAGCCCAGCCCAGCCCAGCCCAGCCCAGCCCAGCCCAGCCCAGCCCAGCCCAGCCCAGCTCAGCCCAGCCCAGCCTAGCCGTCATAACACAGCGCAGGCCGGCCCAGCCCAATTCGTCTGCACCACTGCCACGTCATTCACTGCTGCCACACACGCGTACACATTCAACACCACTGCTTCGACAATCCCAAAAGCTCACAGGCTCACAGTGCCAGCACAACCGCCACTGACAACATCACAGCACTGCGCCGCTGTGACCTGAACGGAGGAGGGCAGGAGGCGCACCCCCTCCGCCCAACGCCGCCTGGAAAGTGCTGTCGGCCTGTCGCTGCTAAACCCGCGGCAAAATGCGACCGCCGGGCTTCGATTGCTGCCTGACGTCTGCAGTCTGCACCGCAGCAACGCAACAATGCATTCGCGCGATGGCGTCCCTACTCGAAATTGCACAGCCCTCAACGCCCGCACCAACCGCCGCGCACCGGCAGCAGGCAAGGCCACATCCAACTGCGGCCTCGGCGTCAGCAAAACCACATCACAACAACAAACATCCCGACGCGTCCGGTCAGGTCCGCTTGTCATGCCCCTTCTTGCGAACCGCCCAAGCCATCACACAGCCCCGGCCACTGTTCACTTCAGTTGCAGGCACATCAGCAGAAGCCGCTGCCTATGTACTACCAGTTCTCATTAAGCCAGTTCCGCTCTTGCTAACATCGTTTGCAAAACTGCATTATTCTCTGACATCATTGTAGTGCGTTCGGCACTGATCCATGCCCAACCATGACGAGGTAAACGCATTGTGGTAGCAACGGGTGAAGTTTGCGAGATGCAGCGCGGCCCGTGCCGCTGCCCTGCTGTGCATCGAAGGCCAGACCCAGCTCAGGCCGACACGCCCAGCTGTACCTGTGAGATGTGCCAAGTGGCAGGGCACAGAGGCTATTGGCGGCGCACCAAGGCACGTAGCACTACCTGACGCTAGGTTGCGGCCAATCCAGCCATACCCGCTCCCTAGCCCAAGCCCTACGGCCCCACCCCACCCGAGCCCTGCCAACACCCACTCACCGCCTGTGGCTCCAGAACCCCCTCCGCCTTCGGGTGGCTCCCGCTGGCCTCCGGCTCTGCCGCCGCACCCACACCCGCCGCCGCCGCCGCCGCCGCCGCAGGCACCTGTGCGCCACGCGCCGCCTCCTCCTGCTCGCTGGAGTCGCTCTGCGTCACGCTGCCATCCAAGGCGCTGTCGCCATTGTCCCGCGGCGGCGCCAGCGCCTTGCCCGCCTTGCCGTTGGCCGCGCCGCCGCCCGCGCCCGCACCACCGCCTCCCGCTGCTGCTGCCGCCCCCGCCTCCGCCACCGCGAACCAAGGGTGGTTCTTGAGCTGCTGCAAGGTTGCGCGCTTGGCCGGGTCCATCTGCACAAGCGGCGGCGTGGGGTTGTGTGGGGCTGGGGAGTTGGGTCGATTGCGTGGATGCGTGGTTGCGTGAGTGCATGAGTGCGGTTGTGTGGCTGCGCGGCTGCGTGGGCGCGACAAGTGTGGGTGCAGGTGCGTTGGTGGAGCGAGTGTATGCAATATCATGGCAACGCAGGAGACCTGCAGGATGGCGCTGGAATCCTGAAGCGGCGCGACCTTGCCCCCATAACGCCTCTGCCTGTACTCCGCTGGTTTTGGTTTAGTTTGGGCTGGTATTTACAACCCTCCCCCCGGCCAGCTATCCAAGGCGGCATCACAAGAACGGTGTGCCTAAACAGCTACGCGTGCTTGGGAAACCGAATGACAACGGCTGCCGGGTGTCCTGCCAGGCTGTGACGGCCCGAGGCCACAGCCCACCTGCCCAGTCCGAGTGCACCCCTCCAGCCCCTGCAGCCCACACACGCCCAACCTCTAATGGCATCGTGCGCACTCGTTTCCTAGCAGCATCGTCAATAACGCCATTCACGCCCTCAGACCCACCTGCAGCATAGCCGCCAGAAAGTCCTTGGCCTCGCCGCTCACGCCCTTCCACACCTCCGACTCCATTGAGTATTTGCCTACAGGGAGGGGCGAGAGCACGCACGTAGGAGGTCGGGTGGGGGCAGCAGGGCCTGGTGGAAGACACGCGTCAGACACCCGCTGCCGCGAAGCCGACAGCCGCCCGTCACGCCGGTCCACGTCGCAGTACCGGTATCCACGTCGCAGTCTCGGTGCAGCACCGATCGTCCATGGCGCTTGCCTGGACATCGCAGCTCCCCTCAAGTCTCCCGCAGGGCCGCAGACACAGCCTGCGCCGCAGCCCTCCCACAGCTCGCACACTTACCCCGAGCCCGTCCCGCCCTCCCGCCCAGGGCCCTGAATCCCCGTGCCCCCCCCCTGCTTGCTGGCACGCTCACCCGCCGCCACCATCTTGGTGATGGTCTCCGGGTTGGGGCCGCCGAAGGGCATGGAGCCCGACAACAGAATGTAGAGGATGACCCCCAGGGACCAGATGTCAGCGGTCTTGTCGTAGTCCTCCTTCAGAACCTGGAGGAGAGAAAGCGGAGCGTCGAAAGAGTTACCTCCCGCCTGGTTGTGCTCCTGTCAGCCCCCGCCCTCGAAATTAAAACCCACCGCCGCCCTCCCTCGCCTGCATGACTGGCCGCCAGCTCCCCACCCCTTGTTTGCTGTTCCCAACGATTGCCTACCGTCTACCACTTCCTTAACTAATCATGTATCATGAATAATATAAATCATAACCGCTCACCTCGGGCGCGATGTAGTGGGGCGTGCCCACGCGGTGTGTGAGCCGCTCGCCGTCCGCGCAGTAGTCACTGGTGCCGAAGTCGATGATGCGGATGGGCGAGTCGAGCACGTGCTCATCAGTCACCTGGCAGGAGGAGCAGCGGCAGGAGGAGCGGGGAGGTGGAGGAGAGTGTGTGGAGGGGCCGCATGGACGGTGACGCGTGTGTGTGTGTCACTCGGAACAAGGGAATGAGAGGGAGGGCCGGATGCGCAGTGACCCAACCTATCCAACGCGGGCGGGGTTAAGCGGTGCTGTCCAGTGCATGCATGGTCATGACGGGTTCCTCACGACACAGCCTGTTCGCCACCTGTCCGGGTGAGCGCATGTGAGGCATACCGTGCCGCACCGCCCCCTTCCGCCTGCCCCCGGCTCCCCTCGCCCCGCCGCCGCCGCCCCCCCCCCCCTTTGCAGCCATCAGTCTTCAGTGCATCCTGCACCGCTTTCTTTAAACATCATTGCAACAAACGACATACAAACAAACAAGCGCACCATTGCAACCCCCCATCAATCGCACCTCGTTGAGCAGCAGGATGTTGTGGGGCTTGAGGTCGCGGTGGATGATGCCTTCGCGGTGCGCGTGCTCCGTGAAGTCCAGTAGCACGCGCATCACAGCCGCCGCCTCAGCCTCCGAGTAATGGCCCTGGGGGTGGTGAGAGGAGGTTGAGAATGAGAGCAAGCGTCGCAACGCAGGTGAACTCACGAATTGGGCGGTGCTGTCATGGCACAGGCTGACTTGACGCTCCGGCCCCAACGCCGCCGCCGCCGTCGCCTTTCAACAGCGCCGCCATTCCCCGCCTTCCCACAGCGCCGGGCACAGCTGCCCATTTAAAGCACCTCCAGGCCGCCGTCGGACGGAGTGACCTTTGCACGTCGGCGCACAGTGTCCCATCCTTAGATGCGCCGCCCAGCGCCACCCAGCATACCCAGAACCCAGCCAGCCCTTCCCCACCCCACCCCAGGCCCCCAACCCAGCACAGCCCGCCCATCTCCTGCCCCATCGCCCGCGGACGATAGACCACCCATCATTCCTTGTGGGGAATGGTGGAACACCCCCCCCTGGTCGAATGGAGCGGCGAAAGCCACAAACCCCTTTCCCCGCCCCCTGTCCCCCACGCCACGCCACGCCCGCCACGCCCACCTTGGCAAGAATGTGGTCGAACAGCTCCCCGCCCTTGCACAGCTCGAGCACCAGGTAGTAGCAGTGCTTGTCCTCAAGCACCTCGTGCACACGCACCGTGTGGCTGAAGCCCGCCAGCATGCGCGTCACCGCCACCTCATGAACCACGGCTGCGGGGGACAGCGCGGGAAGAGGGCGGGTGTGTGATGGGACAGGGTTCAAGGCAGGTTGGCGAGGTCCCGTAGGGAAGAGGGCGGGTGTGCGCAGTTAGTGGCGGGGAGGTGTGCTGATCGCAGCCGCCGCACTCGGTCCGGGGGCTGGGGCCTTGTGCACTCAGCCAAGGTGTGTCACTCCACGGGATCCAGCACCACAGCTTCAACACCCCGGCGGCCTGCGGGCCCCAGCGCCAGGCGGGCCGCCGCTCAGCCGTCCAGACCGTGCGAGGACATGCCCTCCAACACCCCGTAAGTCTCGCTCCCAGGCCCTAACAAAAGCCCCTTCGCCAACCACACGGCTCAGTGCCCCGGGCGCACCTTCCCGCTCCGTGTTGGCCTTCTCCAGTATCTTGACCGCATAGCGTTTGTGGTCCACCATGTTGATGCACTCCACGACCTGTGGATTTGTGAGAGCGAGCCGCAAATCACTCAGCCAGTGCCAGTTCCAGGGAGAGTGGGGGCCACGCGTGTCAAGACTACACTGCATGTATGCATGCGGCCATACGGTGTCGCGGTGTGGCCCCAAATGACCATGTCCCGCTTATGACCGGGGCGCTCAGCACGCCCGCCGTCAGCCGCTGACCAGGAGTACCGTTTGTGCGTGCGCTGGAGCAGGGTCGATTGGCCGCAGTGACGAGGCATGCTTCTGTCGCAGACCCTTCACCACAAGGCCAGTAAAGATCCTAGTGCCGGGCATACGGCTGCCTGGGCTCTGGGCTCCTGACGTCTCGCGCGCAACCCGGTCTGCAACTGACCTTGGAGTATTCCCCTCTCCCCAGCAGCTTCTTCATGTCGTACTTCTTGGCAAACTCATCCTTCTTGCAGCTATCCAAGTCCTTGGCAGCTTTTGCCCGGGCTGCGAGCAGCGGCCCATGGCTGTACTTGCCGGCGCCCACGCCGCCCGCTGGGGCGTCCACCCCGCCGCTTGACGCGCCTCCGCAGATGTTCCCCATAGCTCAGACGTTCGAACACAACCGAGTGGCGGTCTGTTGCTATTCGTTGTGTGTTTGATGTTAGAAGCTAGAGCGGGTCACAGCTGCGCTCCTCCTGGACCAACTGTCCAAACATATGGCGAAGAATGTGATGAGAATGCAACGCCGCTTTTGGGCTGTTTTGGTGGGCCCCACAAGTCTTGCACTCATACAAACAAGAAAGAATGTATTTTATGATGGAGGTGGCCGTTCCAGTGGGGTCTGTTTATGGACCCCAGGGCCAGGGAGCGGACTTTATTGCAACGCTCCTTATCAGCTAGAAACCTGATGTAATAACTCCGATGACGTCTTCTGTGACGGAAATGGGCCGGTGCGAGAACCTCTGATGCGCCTGTGTTCGTCATGCACAACTCGTTATTTTCGGCATGGCACAGGTAGCGCTCCCTCCCTGCAATGCTGGAGGAAAAAAATTGCACGGCCTTGCAGAGCAACAAAACCGCAACAACCGCTCCGGGCTTGCGATTTACCTCGCTTGGGTCACGGACCTGTACATTTGAGAGCATACTCGTGGCAATAGGATCAACTTGAGCGCCTCGGCGCCTGCAGGCTGGGTGCTTGCGCAGACGACCCTGGGGTCAGCAGTCTCACCGAAGTCCTGCCAACCGAGCCGGAGATGGTCCCTCTTGACCTGGGTGCTGGGGAATGTTTTAGTTCATCTTGTTTCAAACGCCCAGCCTCTGTGCCCAACCTCCCAGTCTTTCGAACACGACGTCGTGTTTGCCGTCCAGGCCTCCACACGGGCGGCACAACACCGGACCATTGTCCTGACACCATAGACCCTACCTCATGGGCACCACCTTGGGCTCCACTGTCCGTTCCAAACGGAACGCCCCCTTCCTCTTGAAATACGTTCACCCCAGCACTTGAACATGCACCCAACACACTCCGCACGGTTTTTCACCCACCACTCTTCACAATCCTTCTCTAGTTCTCTCCCCTCCCTCATGCCTCTCTCTTCACTCACCTCCCGGTGCCCACGCTGCTGGCCCCTCCCCCACAGCCTCCACACCGCCCCCATACCCAACCCATTACAGCCACGCGCCTTCACGCCTTTACGCCTACGCCCTAAGCAGCCTCCTCCTCCTCCTCCTCCTCCTCCTCCTCCTCAAGCGCCAGCATCTCCGCCCGCAGCTCCGCCAGCCGCCGCAGCGGCCCCGCCAGCTCGTCCTTGCGCACAGCCCCCCGCCGCGTGACCAGCAGCTGCAACTCCGACTCCACCCCACCAAGCAGCTGCCGCTGCCGCCGCAGCCGCTGACGCCACGGACTCCCAACCACAGCGGGCGGCGCAGCCGCAGCCACAGCCGCGTCCGGTGGCGCCACGGCTGTTGCCGCAGCCACTGTTGATGGCGGCACCACGTCAGCTGCCGTTGCCACAGGCTCCATCCCTGACGCCACACGCGCGCCAAGCAGGCTGCCCGCTGCAACGACGGCCGGCGGCAACTCAGCCGCCACCTCGGCAGGTGCCGCATCCGTGAACACCTCTAGCGTTGTTGCAGCTGCCTGCTCATGCGGCAACAGCTCCTGCACCTCCACAACCACCTCTGATTCCGGCTCTGCCCCTGCCTCCGCCGCTGCCACCTCCGCCGCTTTCGCCGCCTCCGCCGCTTTCGCCGCCTCCGCCACTGCCGCAGCCGCCTCTGCAGCCACGGCCGCCTCCGCCGCGCGCACCTCCGCCTCCTGCCGCTCCCGCTCCTGCCGCGTGGCCTCGTGGTACCGCTCCGGCCCCAGCTCCCACCACAGCCGCGCCGCCGCGTTCTGCGGCTTGCTGCAGGGCTGCAGCGGGTCGCGCCAGCACCAGGGGCCCTGGCTGTCGGGGCGGGCGTCGGGGTTGACGTACAGGCGGCCCGCGCGGTGCGCCTCCCACCACCTCATCACGCGCGCGTCCATCTGCAACGCGAGGCAGTGCAGAGCAGAGCAGTATGAGTGTATGACACACCGCAGCCAGTTATCAGTCCGAGGTGGTTTGGCTGCGCCAATACGCATCTCTGCCATCTGCGCCATCCAGTGCCCAGTTATCAAACCTTGACAGGGCAGAACCAGGCGCGGCGCGGTGCACTGGAACAACAACAGGCAGGAGTGCGTGCAGCGCGCGGCAGCGCCTGTGGACAGGGGGACACACACGTGCGGAGACGCACGCACACGCGCACGCACCCGGCGGGAGCTGTCCCCGGTGATCTGGAGGCCCTTGACGCCCCGCGAGCGGCTGAGGGCCGTGTACAACATGCCGTGGCCGAAGAAGTCACGCAGGTTCACCACCGCCTGCACGTGACGGTTGGACGGTTGGGCGGACGGACGGGAGAGTGGGAGCATGGCACGACGCCACGTGCGTGTTCCCCACGTGTGTGCCTGCACAGCCTCATGCCCCCCTCCTAGTCACGCTCCCAGATTGATACCCGTTGGCGCCAATGCATCCAGCGCACACACACTTTGGCAAACACGCAGAACCGCCCACGCTAGCTGTGCTTGCTTTCTAACATACAAGTACATTCCCCTCACTCATCCCGACCCACCTTGTCCAGCGTCATGCCCTGGCTCTTGTGCACCGTGATGGCCCACGCCAACTTGAGCGGCACCTGGCAGGAAGGAGGGGGAGGTAGGGAACGGCGTTTGCGAGGGTGGACCGAATGCATGAAACGTGGCACACAGGGAAGACAGGAGCGACTGCCCTGAGAAGTCAGGCGTCTCAACTCTCAAGCATTGTCCACGGGGGTCGCGCACAGCCTGGCAGGCGGCTGCCGGACGTGCACACACGCGCGCACCTGCACGCGCACGCAGGCGCCGTAGCCCGGCACATTGGAGGTGAAGGCCACCGGCAGCACCGACACCTCCGAGCCGTTCGTGAGACGCACCACCGGCACCTGGCCGTTGAGCTGGAACCACCTGCGCAGCGGGGCCGACAGCGCGCCGCACACAGGTGCACACATCACTGCGACGCTTCGCTGCGCGGCGGACACACACAGCTACAGCTATGGCACTATGGCGGGCACCCTGGCGTACAAAAGGCGCAACACGGCACTAGCAGCACCCGCAGCAGCAACACTACCAGCGACAGCGTCCGCAACACCACCGCAGCGTCCGCGCCCGCAGCAGCTGCTCAAGGACGATCTGAACGATTCTGATTCTGAATTTAGACCGGCCCCCGCCCGCCGCTGAGCGGCCCTCGCCCTCCTCGCTCTTTTGCATTGATTTCGGTTTATGCTCCGCTACTTTGGCTTGGTTTGGTATCAACAACCCCGCACCCCTCTGCGCGGCCTGCCGACTCACTCGCGCAGCTCCGGCCCGCAGTCCACCTGGTCGGCGCCGCCCGACCTGGCCACGGCGCGGCTGATGTCGCCCTCGCCCGCCACCTCGAAGCGCTCCACGACGCCGCGGCTGCCGTTGACCAGCCCCTGCTCCGTGTCCACGTTCCACACCAGCATCACCTGGGCGCCCACCTGCATGTGTGTGGAATAATAATAATAATAATAGATACTCCCTGCATGACAGGGCGTGTTCTGCGGAGGTAGGGGTGTGAGGGCGTGAGAGACCACCGCAAAGATGGTCTCCGCCGCTGAGCCCCTGTCCCCCAAGTGAGAGAGGGGAGGTTGCCAGTGCGCCTAGGCGTACTGGGCCTGGCCCCTTTCCCACAGCGGGTCATACGGTTTTATGGTGGTCTCCCTGGCCATTTGTGGCTGTAGATTTCGCGGCGGAGGGCTGTGATGGCGGTTGTGGTGTGGACGGCGTGCTGCACTAGTTTACGGCATGTGCTGTGTGCGGACTGTGTGGGGCATCCGAGTGTTTTGAGGAGGGCATGAAGGTGGGGTGTGACCGTGCCAGTATGGCCAAGGCTAATTACAGTGTCTGGGTTGTACATCACGTCCCAGCCAGCGTCGCGGAGAGCGGCCACGAGGTCTTCGTGTTGTTGCAGTTTCTCTGCGCGTTTATCCGGGTGGTTTAGGTCCGAGCAGTATCCGACTTCTATGACGTAGACCTTATGAGCGCTCCTTTGTCGGCGTGTGCGGGGTGTACGGGCTGGCAGTCCGGACCTGTGCATCCGGAGTGTGGGAATGACCAGCAGGTCTGGACGGAGCTTCTTGCGCACGCTCTCTGGCGTGCTGGGGAGCATCCACGCAGGGATGCGGGTTCCCCCGCTGTAAGTGGGGGCATCCTTACCGGCGTCCATGTACATAACGCAGCCTCCATAGTGGCCCTGACTAATTGCTTTCGCTATCCGCTGGACAGCGCGGTTGTGACGCGCAATGTAGGCTGCTTTCATGCGTGGGTGGGTGCAGCCGCCCAGGGTGTGCGTGCCTCCGTCGTCGCCGCGGCACAGGGGGCATTCGCCGCCTGCGCAGCCGGGCATGGGGTGTTTTACTCTTGCGGCCCGCTTGGCATTCCAGGAGAGGCCCCAGCGGTATTTGAACGCGCAGCGGGCCTCTTCAAATGAGAACTTGTCGAACAGGTTTAGGCCGTAGCGTTCGTCGATGTGCTTCCTCGCTGCCTCCCATAGTTCCGCGTACAGTCCTGATTTGGTATAACCGGTCGTGGCATGTGTGTGTATGTGTGTGTGTGTGTGTGTGTGTGTGTGTGTGTGTGTGTGTGTGTGTGTGTGTGTGTGTGTGTGTGTGTGTGTGTGCGTGGTTCAGTTAAGACGCACAAGGGAAAGTGTGTGTACATGTGTGGTTTACGTGAGGTGGGATGTCAAGAGGTGGAGTCAGGACAGTCGCGGGCACGCAGGCGACACGGCAACGGCAATGCGGAACGCAGCCGCCACATTGCGAACAGCCACACCAACACCCACAGAGCTCCGCCTGAACAACCCCCCCCCCCCCACACACACACCCCACCACACATGCACACACACACCTTGAGCTGCACCTTGTCCGCCGCCTGGCACTCCCTGAAGAGCCCGCCTCCGCCATTGGCCACGGTGCGTAGGTGGTCACGCGCGTGCCGCTGCCACGCCGCCCGCAGCTCCTTGGCACGCCGCAGCGCCGCGGCGTTGGACCGGAGGTGCGCGGCCAGCTGCAGAGACCAGAGAGCAGATGGCAGAGGGCAGGGCAGAGGTCAGGGCAGAGGGTAGGTGACAGTCTTGTACGAAAGGCAGGCAGACTAAGGGGGGTTTCACATGTGACAACCTGGTTTCGGTGAATCCACCTGGCTTCGGCGAAGCCAGGGGCGAATCCCATTCACATGCGGCTGCCTCGAATCCACCTTGGGTGGGCGCCAATCCAGCTCTGGAAGGGCCGAATTATGTCTCCGCATACAATCCCAGCGCTCCCATACTCTTATTTTACACGCATAGTGAGTTCCCGATGCGTGACTCGCCCGCAACCGCGACATGCCGAGTCCACCTCGCTCCATACACCGCCCCCGAACATTCTGTATGGCACATATAGTGCTTTGAAGCGTTGTTGTTGCATAGTTGCTGCGACCACGGTGTAATCCTCGTGCAGGAGCTAGGAAAGCCCAACATGTCGAAACATGCGAGGCGTGCGCGCTCATGGAGGATGCTCTAGCCCCGCTCCCACCTACAATATAATATTATGAAGATCATAATCATTTTGATGGAGGCTGTCGCAACTATAAGCGCACTCTGCTCCACGGCACACAGCAATGCTCGTCGCCGCGAGGGTTTCGGCGTCCAAGTGGTTGATATCACATGATTGGGGTAAGAAAATAGTATAGAAAATTTCAGACGTCTCGAAACTAAGTATGTGTGTTGGGCGAATCCGGGCTGCGGACCCGGATTCGCGAGCTGGCTTCGGACCTGGTTTCGGGGGTGGTTTCGACCTGGTTTCGACCTGGTTTCGACCCGAAGCTAGCTTCGCATGTCACATGTGAAACCCCCCTAACATACAGTACGGTACCTCATTAAGGCTAAAACGACGGCCGGAGGTTGCGGGCATTGGGCCGCGACGTAGCACGTAGCCAGAACGCGCAAGTAAGTGCACATCCAATTTCTTCGTAACCGGGCGCGGGTTGCGCCGTCATGCAATCTTTAATTCTGCAATAGTTTTTCACCGCAGTCCATCCGATCCTGTCGCTCCTCCTTCCAGCTCTCCTCCCACCCGCCCTCCCACCCGCTCTCACCGTCACCAGGTGGTCAGACTCCGCCGCCTCCAGCGCCGCCGCCAGCCCCTCCCACGCGCCGTCACCCACCAGCCCCTCCTGCCGCAGCGGCTGGTACACCGACAGCGGCGGATCGTGCGTGACGCGCACCGCATCCAGCGCATCCAACACCACCTGTGCAGGCCGCGCACCAAGGCAGCAAGGCAGCGTGGCATCCGTGTGCGCTTGTGGAATCGGCGCAGCCGTGCACGTCGTGCATCTTGGCAGCGATTATGGTACTCGATTGTACCGGTACGCAATGAAAGAAAGTTGTCGTGTCGTGCGGGAGGATAGAAGAGGTCCAAACGGCCAGCAGTCCATGCCCACTGCGCACACCAACGCCGCCTGCAGTCCGCCGCCTGCCTTCCCGCCGCAGTGCCGCCCACTCACCGGCTTGCCGGGCAGCTGCTGCAGCTCTTCCTCGTTCTTCTGCCCGACCTGCGCATGCATGCATGTGCGCGCGTGAGTGTTGGTGCTGTGATGTGCGGTACGTGTGTGTGTGCGCGCGTGCGTGCGCATGTGGCCGATAAGCCTGCCTTTGGTTTCTTTGACACACCATTGCATCAAAACCATTAAATGAGCAAGGCACACACACACACATACACTGTCTTTGCGCTATGTTTTCCTTGTGCTCTTTAACACACACATCGCCTTCACCAGTCCCTCACGTCAGCGTTCTTGGAGTAGAGCAGTGTGGGCTTGATGCCGTCGCTCTCGTCCAGCGGCGCCGCGCACTGCGCCAGCAGCTGCCTCTTGGCCTCGGCGCACGCCGCCTCCTGGCCGCACCGCACCGCGTTCAGCAGGTCCACGAACGCCACCTCGTCTTGCCGGTACACCTGTGTGTGTCGGTGTGATGTTAATGTGTATGTGTGATGAATTGTGTATGTGGAGCGTGTGCGTGTAAGAGGGTTTTTCATGCAGTCCCAGGGGGCTGCGTGTGCGCATCGTCGAACAACAAGGAGAGGCATGTCCCGTCGGGTGCTGGGTGAGTACGGCAGTGTGGTGTGCTGCGTGTGCTGCTGCAGGCCGACGCGACTTCGTGCAGGCAACCACATCGCACGTGCAGACCGCCCTGCCCCTACCGTCCGCACGCGCGCGTCCCGCCATACTCGTTGCAGGAGTCCCTTGCACGCGAGCGTGCGACCGCTACCTTGCACTCCAGCGCATGGCCGCTGCATTCCAACCATTCCCATCTCCAAGCCTAACAACCCCCCCCCCCCCACACACACACACACACACGCACACCTTGGTCAGTTCCACCAGCGTGAAGCCGCCGTACTGGAACACGGGCGCCTGCGTGCGTGTTAGGACAACACAAGAGGGAGGGTCGACACCGTGTGTTTGTGTGTGACCATGTGCGTGCGCATGTGTGCGCATGTGCACATGCATCGGGGGAGCGTGCGAGCAAGAGAGCAAGGTTAGAGACGTCAGCAGGTCCCATAGCAGCACAGCCAAAGACGCAAGTGTTTGTGCGTGTGGTGTGTGCTGTCAAACAAACCACCCCCGGGGCCGGCACCGCCACACCGCTGACCTGGAACATGAAGCCCCGGTTGCGGAAGGGTTGGTCGGAGGGTGTCGGGGGGCGGTACGTGGCGTGTGTGTGGCCCACGGGGTCCTTGTTCTCGATGGGCGCCAGCCTGCAGGCGCGCGGGTGACGGTGGCAGTGCAAGTGGTGATGCAGGTGGCGGTGCATGTGGCGGTGCAGGTGCAGAAGAAAGCATGCACGCAATTGACGCGGCGCGCAGCGAAGGCGCGTGTACTTATAGCTGCACAAGTCGCAGTTTGTTATGTAAAAACTGAGCTACCGGAATACCCACTGGAAGAAGTCGCCCGACAGGATGATCTGCAGGCCGCCGAAGGGCTGATCGAACCGCGCCAGGAATGCCTCCCTGGCTTCCTGTGCGTAAGAATGCCGGGCGCAACAAATTGGCGCGAATGGTGGTGCCGTGTCCGCCTGAGTGCCGCGAGTCCTGCAACGGACACACACAAACACACAGCCCATGCTTCCATGCCCAGCACCCACCCCCTTGAGCTTGTTCCGGCTCGCCTCCTCTTCCGCCGCCTTCTTCCTTGCGCAGGTGAGGTAGCAGTCCAGAGCCTACGCCAGGGGGAGGGCGGGCAGCGGTCAAGTATGGCGGTAGGCCAGCGTGCACGCAAGGCTGCCTCTTGGGCTGGAGCAAAGAGAGCCGCCCTCGACCGCCTCGACCGCCTCCCCTCCCCCCGCCTCCTCGCCTCCGCCCCCCCCCGACTTCGTCTGCAGTCTTCAGTGCATCCTGTACCGCTTTTCCAAACATCCTTGCAACCCCCCCCCACACCTGCATCAGCTCGGCGCTCATCATGCCCGCCTCGTCCAGGATGAGGGTGCGCAGCTCCAACAGCTGGGACAGCACCTGGGGCAAGGGGGAAGAGAGGCGGGGGAGGTACAGGCGGTGGGGGGCGGTGCAAGGTTGGGTGGGGGGGAAGCCATTCATGCAAACGGTATGTATCAAAGATGGGAAGTGCCGACGTCCGGGGGTGGGGTAGAGGTGGGGTGGGGCACAGGTGGGCATGAGCGGCCATGTACACCAAACCCAAATGGGAGGAGTGAGGCACGCAAAGTCAGGAGGCGGAGCGTAGTAAAGGTGCAGTGGGGACTGTGCGCGGAGCGGCAGTCAACATGGAGCTGGGATGAAGGCGCACAGCAGGTAGGATGTCCAGAAATGGACTGCTTTGTACAGCCAAACGCCCCATCCCCCTCCCAACCCCGAACAGCTGCGAGCTGCATTGCCCCTTGCTCTCGGGCCCCCGGCCCTCCACAGCCCGCAGCCTCCCGCTCTCCCTGGCTTTCCCCCCGCTCCTCATCGTTTCTTACCGGGAATGGTCATAACAAACCTGCCCCTTGGGCCCCTCACCGTGGGGTCGTTGACCATGCGCTCAAGGTCGCGGAACGAATCGACCCGCCGCAGCTTCAGAAGGCTGTGGATGGTGATGCCTGCGGGGTGGAGCACGGGGCTGGAGGGTCAACCACAACATATCACGCCGTGCGCTTGCGGCGGGACGCATGCACTCCCACCTGACGTACGCGTCACGCCCCCATCGGAGCTGATTGAAAATGCGCTGACGCCTTCAGCCCCGCTCCAAACATGCTTCCTCCAGTCCATCCATGCCATCCTAGCCACCCTCACCGAATACGCCTCCCCCAGCGCCGCGCCGGCTGGCCAGGCCCCGGCCGGCAAAGGTCCTACCCATGGATGCCACAAGCCGCCCCAGCCCCCAGGTCTGCCCCCTTCCCCACAGCCGTGGTGACTGCCGCGGTGCCGCCCGCGCCAGCGCCTGATGCTGCGCGGCCTGCGCTGCTGCCGGACGCGGGGCCTGCTGTCTACCACACCGTGTCACCCCACCACGCCCGATCACCCTCAACCTCCCGACCCACCTCGGCATGCCTCCAACCACCTCCAACCACCACCGCCACCTTCACCTCCACCTGCACCTGCCCCACCACCCCCACCCCACCGCCACTGCCACCAGTCCACTACCCGCCCGTGCCCGTGCCCCACCCCCATGCTGCCAGCGTCCCGACCCGGGCTCCGTGTGGCCCTGCACACCCTGTCCTGGCATCCCTTGCGCCCCCCTGGCTCACCTCCCACGATGGTTGCCGCCAGCCCCGTCATGGCCACAACCGCCACCCGCCTGTCGTACTCGCCGCCGTACCTGCCGGCCAGGTGGGCGCGCAGGGCCAGCAGCGTGGCGGATTTGCCTGTGCCGGCGCAGCCCGTCAGGAACAGGTTGCGGCCGGACAACACTGCGGCCGGAGGCAGGGGGTGGAGAGAGAGGTGGGGGCATTGAGAAGGGGGAGCGTGGGGTTTTGGGGGGCGGGGGGCGGGGTGGCAAGGCGAATGTCGGGGGCGTGCGTTGGACACATGGGTGGCTGCCGTCCCCGGTTTGCTCGCTCGCCGCTCCTGTTGCCGGCTCTGCCTCTGCTCACGAGCTTCCCTCAAAGCACACCCTGTCTCCCTTCGGTCTCTTTACCGGGGAGCCCACTAACCCGTCCAGGGAGGCGGGGGAGGCCTCACCTGTGGCGATGGCACGGGCCTGCTCCGGCGAGGGCAGGAACGAGGGGGGCAGCTTTAACGTGCTGCTGCCACTGCCGCGCCGCGGTCCGTGGCGGCCATCCGCAGTCTTAGACGAGCTGCTGGAGCCGCGCTTGGCTCGAGCAGCCCTGGCCTTTGCGGCAGTGACGACTTCGGGTAACGAGCGGGGCACGCGGGACAGCAGGGCGGGGCGCAGAAGACGCGCGGTCGTGTCTGGCGAGCTCGTCACGCCCAGCAACGGCAACGGCGCCAGCCCGAGGCGAGCGGGCTGCAGCTTTGGTACAAAGCATCGCCCTGCTAGACGACCTTTGCGGTCGCAGCCGAGCGCGGCGCTGGACTTATTGAGCATGGGGTGCGAGCCACGGTTTGTTTCCCTGTCCTAGTAATCTCTAGCTAATCATGATTCAGCCTATAAGCTAGAATCGCTAAATGCTGCCATGGGGCCAGAGCGCATTGCGAGAGCTGTCGCTGTGGACTTTTTACACAGTTTTACGTTACTGCCAAGGCAAAATTGTAAACGTGAAGCAATTTACCATACTTTATCAAGCAGAGAGGCGAAAGGTTGTGGCATGCCACGCCGTCCCATCGCATGTGGCATCGCTTCCCCCTTCAGTGACTTGGGCCGCCCTCGGCCGCGATGCATTCGGCTGCTTTCCAAGTCGCAGGCAGTACCCTACTATAGGCCCCCCTTTGACCGCAGAGGCTAGACCCGTCCCGGGTAACAGCCACTGGGCTTGGACATCCCCCAACTCTGACATCCTGCGCTCCTTGGCGTGCCAGCTCGCGAGGTCCTGCCTGTCGACCGTTCTAACCCTAGTATGAGTGGTGTAATTCCCAGGCTCAGGCTATGCCCCCAATGAGTCCCAACTCTACGGTCTGTTTCGGGCAGCTATGCAGGGCCACCCCTGGGCAAAGGAGCTTGACAAGTGTTCCCCGGTCACGGGAAAAGGGGCTGAGCCCCTCCACAGTCTGAGGCCGAACAACCTCATCGCCCGGACATAGCCGGGGTCGGTTTCCACAGGCACATAGCCAAATGAACTTGTAACAGTGTGTGCTGCTATTTGTCTTTGCGAACGGTGCGTTGGGGCATCCATGGCCAGGGGCGCTGGGGTGAGGCGGGGTTGGGGAAATGTGGGTGGGGCCTTTGGGGAGAGGGGCGTGGCTGGGGCTGACCATGGATCCAGGTTTGAATCGTTCATTTGTGCGTGCCGCTCTCGGGTTGACGAGGGTGCGGGGCGCCGGGGCCCAGCTGCGGGCACGCGGGGGGAACTCCACGCGCGACCTCACAGGGTGTTGGCCCAGCAAAGCCTAGCAAAAGGAGCTTGAAAACACGGGCATGCCGACGTGTCAGTTAAGCTCATGGGTGCGGCCCTGATGTAAATCGAGGGGTGGAGCATAGCAAGGAAGGACCTGCCCGGGACCACATACAGCAGTGCTGAAACACTGCATGCGTGCGTGAGGAACCACGCCGCCCATCGAGCCTGGAGCTGGTCAACCGAACAGGCTCACACTCCTCACAGCCGTCAACAACCGAACGGCATGTGCCATAATGAATGCTCTGACACTCGCTGGATCCAGGCACTGGTAGGTGGGAGTGAGACACGCGGCCGCACGCAGCAGGAGTGGGGGATCTGCCGTTTGGGTCGGCTAAGCCCATCCATGAGGCCATGACACAGGCGCTGAGGCGTGCGCGTTGAAACATGATAACGTATGTACGTGCCACCAACACTACAGGTCGTAAGCCTCATCCGTTATACGGTAGCATGCTGGCAATGGCCAGGTCAGGGGCAGGAGAGGGGCTTGATTCAAGCCGCGGCGACGGATGCACATTTATATGAAATGCGCATCTACGCAATTCAATGATAGGCGAAAAGGCACGGGGAGAGACTTTTGGCCGTTTTGGCGTCGGTAGCGCCGTCGGCCTGCCCTACTCTGGTAGGCTTGCTCCCATCGGTTTGTGGCCCGCCGTGCTGCCGTGCATAAGGCGCTCCACTACTCCTCCCGCACCAAGCAAGCACTAGGCTTGGCGAGACTCGGTCCTATCCCCTTGGTCAGCGGAACCCCTGCCCTGTTGCCCTAAGTTCAGCGCCGAGGCAGACATGATGGCACAGGGGGAAACCAGAGGTCCAGGGCTCGCTTGGGCGGCAGCTTGGGCCTGTAAGTTCGTAAACCTGTTCGGGATCTGTTGCCCTTCGCCCACGTGCACTCTGATTTCGCGGAACTGCGGAACTCCCCTTGCGGGCTGCCCGACCCGTACGCCCATAGGCGCGTGCCTTACGCCACCCGCCCCTTGCAAGCATGTGCCCCGGAGGGTTTGTGCCCGTTCCCCTTCCTCCTTTCAAAGTAATTGAGCACACAACGCCAGGCGGCCTGAGGGGTCTCCAATCGCACATCAATTTCCAGAGCGGCGATTGATGTCGAAGCGGTTCGTAAAGCATGCGTTCGTAAAGCATGCATTCGTGCCTCGTCCATACCGTTGGGAATCACGCTTGTGCCCAGCCGGTGGTGCCAAGCGTATCATGGCTGCACACGTCATTTGTCCAACAATTTCGCCCGAAAGAAGTACAGAAGGGGATCAATTCGTGGATCCGATGCCGGTTGGCGGCGGTTGTGGACGAGATGAGCTTCAGTATGACTATATAAAACATCGAAAAATCTGAAATCGTATTGTTGTTCGAGTATACGCAGCAATATGGCGACACAGCCCCACACGACCGTGGCCATTGCGCTGCTCGGCGCCTTGCTGGCCCTGGCCGCAAGCCCAGCGCTTGCGTCCTATCGCATGCCGCCCGCAAAGAGCTACATGCACCGGCCACCTCCAGCTAAGAAGATGAGCGAGTCCAAGGTGGAGCACGTCGTGCTGCTCAGCATCGACGGTGCGCATGCCTTGACCGTGCACGTTAGTTGCTTGCTCCGCGGTCCAGTTGAACGAGTTTGCATGCATTTGTGGGATGCTGTCGTGTGCAACCAATATCAGCCATGCCTGAAGCTTGCTTCACATCTGCTCGCAGGCCTGCACTCTGGTGACCTGACTTGGTGGCTCGCCAACCGGCCCATGTCGGCCCTGGCAAAGCTGGCGATGTCCGGCGTCGTCTATCCCCAGGCCTTCGTGAAGGGTGCGTCCACTCGCCTTTATAGACCGATCCATTAAAGATTCAGGAAGGGCTGAGCGTACCCACTTCCCACTTCACCAACACGTCACGCATTATAACCGTGCGTGCTTCACTGCGCCACGCTGTGCAGGCATCACCGACTCCTTCCCGGGTGTGCTGGCGCTGCTGACGGGTGGCAGCAGCAAGAGCCACGGCGTGTACTATGACGACAGCTACTCCCGCGACCTGTGGTGCCCCGGCACGCCCTGCAACGGCAGCAAGTAAGTGAGCCTCCGTACGTGCCTTACCGGTACCGGTACGGTACGTAGTGGGGCCGCAGTCAGTGGGTCCATACGTGCCAATGGAGCTTTGACACGGGGCCTCTATTCATTTCTATCGCTAATGAGGATTATCTGGAGGGCGAGGCCTGGCAATCAGGCCATGGTCCCTCGGTGGACGGTGCCAGCGCCTCCCCCCCTGCACATATGTGCATGCGTGCCTTTCCCAGCCACCGTACAAACGCGCGCTCCTCCCTCCACCACATCTACTCTGTCCCAGGCCAACCGGCCCCCCCGGCTGCGAGCTCGTGCTTGACGAGTCCCTCGACTACAACCTGTCTGACCCCAACGGTGGCCGCACCGGCATCAACGGCGACTCCATCAACCCCGCCAACCTGCCGCTGGACAAGGACTGCAAGCCCGTCTACCCCCACCAGCTGCTCACGGCGAACACCATCTTTGAGGTGAGTTTGCTTTATCGGAGAGCGCAGGAAAGGTGTGTGCGCCCCGTGCTGTGTCTGCATGCGGTGTGTGTGTGTGTGTGTGTGTGTGTGTGTGTGTGTGTGTGTGCGTGTGCGTGCGTGTGCGTGCGCGGGTGTCATGCATGGGCATTATCCTGCACGCCGCACACTGCCTTGGCCATCCACCTCTGCGGCATGAGCTCGATTCGTCGACGTTGGGCCGTCGCTCTTGGGAGGTGGCATCGATGGACCGGGTGAAGTAGGCAGGAGGTGACCGTCGCTCTTGGGTACCGCCGTATGTGCTGACACGCCCGTACGACCGCACGCGCGCCCTCATGCACTCGCGCCGCCCACAGGTGGCCAAGTCGGCTGGGCTGCGCACCGCGTGGACGGATAAGCACCCCGCCTACGACCTAGTGCAGGTGGGTGGGTGCTGCTTGCAATACGGCAATGGCTGGAGGCGCTCCGATGGCCTCAGGTAGGGATTTTGTTTACCGCCGGCGCGGAATTTCATACCGCTGGCGCGCATGCCATGGCTACCGTATGCAAGCTTGCGCATCAGCCATCCAGTGACTTGTTAATGTTTCCCAACTTGTCACGGCTTTCCTGCATCACCCACCGCCGTTGCCCGCAGGGTCCCTCGGGCATGGGGGTGGACCAACTGTACACGCCCGAGATCAACACTGACTACATGGGGCTAGATTACACACACGTCGCTGAGCAGGTGCGGGTTAAGGGGCGCGGGGGCACGTGGAATGCACCACATGCACTGGAATCCGCCGGCACCGTATTGTCAGTGTGGGCTGCAGGCAAGCGTTGCTGCCCGCATTCGCTTCCGCCTTACTTGTCACCCACTACTGCAACGAACCCCCTCCCCGTCTTGGCCCGGTTTATTTCTCGCCGTGGCCCCTCTCCAGATCCCCAAGTACGACGCCCTCCATGCCGAGGCCATCAGCAGCTGGTGGGTGCTGGTGCATGCGTGTGCGGTTGGACTGTGGGCAATATGGGAAGTTATTAGGCTGCACAAGTTGGCAACGCATCCTTACGTGCATCCTCGTTTCCGTCTATACTCCGTCCCCACCCATCACATTTACCCAAAGCAGTAACAGCTCCTGACACGTGATGTACGGCACTCATTCGTACGTGATGCCTGCAGGGCCCTGGGTTTTGACTACCAGGGCAACCCGCAGAGCGGCTGGGGTGTGCCCGCCATCTTCGGTGGCAACTTCCAGGTGCGTGCGCACGACATGGGCGTGTGCCTGCTGTGCGCAGGCTACAACCTCAGCTGTGCCGAATAATGCAAAAGTTAGGCGAGTGGTGTTAGCAATGACGTGCGGCTGTCTCATGTATCCAACGAGGTGACCGCCGAACCCTGCAACCAATCCGACGACACATCCGTTGTCGTAGCACGCACGCACTCATGCCACGCCCGAACCAAGCTATTTCAACCCGCCTGCCCCCCCCCGTCCGCCCCCTCCGACCCCACCCACCCGCCACCGCCTGCAGACCGTGTCCGTCGTTGCCAAGCTGTACAGCCCCGTTGCTTACGAGGCTGACGGCATGACCCCGGCCGCCAGCATGCTGACCGCCCTGGAGGAGGTGGACGGCTTCGTGGGACGCATTGCCGCCTACGTCGATGTGGCGGTGCGTGCTGGCCACGGCTGGGGTTGCGTTGTGCTGCTGGGAGTGGTACTGGGAGTTCTGTATGCTCTACCGGGGGCGCCGCCACAAGACACAATGCTCAGCCACGCATACGAACACACACTCGCGCACCACCTCACATGCATTCACACGAGTACGTGTGTACGCATCGCGTGCGCGCAGGGCCGCACCCCCAACACCGCCTTCATTGTCACGGCCAAGCACGGCAACGCGCCGCGCAAGGCCTCGGACCTGCAGCTGCTGCCCGACACGCTGGTGCCCAACGCCCTCAAGGCCGCAGGCGTCATGGTGCGCGCGGGCACGGGCTGCATGTGTGTTTATTTGGGTGCCAACAGCCCGCAACCACACCATCAGACCAGCCTGCACCCTTGATTCATTCCTTCCCATTAACGTAGCTCGATCCTCTGACGCCCCCCTTCCTTCCGTCCCCTCCTCCCGGCCCCTCCTCCCGGCCCCCCCTCCCGGCCCCCCCTCCCGCCCCCGGCCCCCGCTCCCGCTGCTCGCACCCACAGCCCGCCCAGGTGACGCAGGACACGGTGTCGCTCATCTGGCTGGAGGACGCCTCCCAGATTGCCGCCGCCGTCAAGGCGCTGGAGGCCAACGCCACGGCCCTGGGCATTGCGGAGGTCATCTACGGCCCGGCCCTGCTGGTGAGGGTAGTGTGTGTGGGGGGGGGGTATGGTGTGTGTGTGTGAGTGTGTGCCGTATGTGTGTGCGGGTATGGGGTGGGTGGGGTTGCGGAAGGTGGAGGCACAATCCAGACACGGACTGCGCTGCCGGTTGCCCGCACACACATCAGCTGATCAGCGCATTTGCAACGCTGAGTTGGTGCTCTTCCCCACATATGGATGTGCGGTCGTTGTATGGTACCACCGCCATCACATTCATTGCGGCCAAGCAAGTGCGTTACTGTATGTGTGTGTGTATGTGCGCGTGCCCCTGCAGGAGTTCGCCGGCGACCCCGCCACCAGCCCCACCGCGCCGCACATCGTCACGCGCGTCATCCCGGGTGTGGTGTACGTGGGCAACCCCGCCAAGCACTCCAAGGCCGGCGACCACGGCGGCCTCAACGACGATGACAACCACGTGGCGCTGCTGGTGTCCAAGTAGGTCGCCCTGTCACGCGTGCTGAGCGGTGCTGTGCGATGCGGACGTGGTGCGGTGCGGTGGGATGGTCACGTGCGCGGTGGATGGGAGCAGCTTGCGGGGGCAATGCTACGAGATACATATGCACACAACCCAATCGGCCTGTCCCTTGGCGTTCTTCCAACACGCGCGCGCAGGTCCGGCCAGAAGCCCATGACCGTCACGGATCGTGTGGAGACGCGCCAGGTGGCGCCCACCGTCCTCAAGCTGCTGGGGCTGGACCACACCAAGCTGACCGCCTGCATGACGGAGGGCTGCGACCCCCTGCCCGGCCTGAGCTACTAAATAACAACAACTCAATAGATGCTGACATGCATCACTGCATGGGTTGCGCGCGCGGTGATGCCTCACGACTAGCATCCTTGAAGGGACCGGGTACCGGGTGATGATCGTGTACGTGTATATATCGTATGCTGTGTGTTGCCTTTGTGCAATCGTGTACGTGTATATATCGTATGCGCTGTGTGTTGCCTTTGTGCAATGTGCGGGGAGAGCACCGGAAAGCAACGCAAGCATACATAACTACTTCGCCGTTGCTTTGCTTCCACGGTTGCTCTGCGCATTTTGGCTGCGCCCGTTGGTTCTATTTGATCCGTGCAAATCCATGCTCTCGTGATCTACGCGCTGCCCTGTCGCAGTGTATGTGCTGGGTGCATGCTTCAAAGCCGGGACGCCCTAACCCCATTAGTGGTTGGCGGTGAGATATCGGACCTGTTGGCGAGAGCCATGGATGGCCCTAATACACCACGGGGGCATGGCGCACCCATGGAGGGCACTGTAATAATGCATCCGCGGAACCTACAAAGCAGGGTCGGTCCGACCGCACAGACAGACCGCTACACGCCATCCATGATAAGTTGATAAGACCCGGCTCGTGTTCATCTGCCGCAACTATCGCGTCTGTCAGTATACTCCAAAAGCTACCGCCTACGCAGGACCAGTCCAAGCAGCGCCGCAGCAGCAGGAGCCAACGCCTGGTTCTCACTCTCGCACTCTGACGCGTTCCGCAGCACGCGCGCTCACTAGTTGCACCCCAAGTGCACCAGGCCCGACCAGCTGCGCAACTCTGCGCAAATCATGTACAACTCTGACAACTGACTCTCGACAATGCAAGCTGCCGTAACAGCTTGGATATCTATAGTACATGACGTCGCGGCCTACTGTACAGGCATCAGAGCCATACACCTGTAACGAAAGGAAATGAAAGGATAAGGCGCATACGAGGCAAACATGCAGCAAACTCTGCTATGCATTGGAATCACGCGTGCCTTGCGTTTCCCTTGCGGTGCTTGCCAATCCACTCACGTCCGCTTTGCACGTCCGTAGCCAAGTATGGCCTCAATAAGTCCCCAGGACCGCAGAAGGGCCTATGAGCACTGTGAATGCGTATGCGTGCAGGTCATTGCATGCCGGTACCCCTGAACTTGGCAACGCCGCTCAACCATGGATGCATGTTCATACGCGCTTGCAGAACATGACGGTGGCCCGCTGTTCATGCCTGTTCGCTACATCCCTGGTTGCCTTTTCAAAATGCACGGATGAAGCGTAATGTCGGCTACTCCACCCTGTCCTCGTGCAACAAATCCTCGAAGTGCAAGGAGCAACCTGTCCTCATGCAACAAATCCTCGAAGTGGAATCAGCAGCAATCGCCTCCCTGCGCTTCACGGGTTGAAGTCCAGCTGATGGATCACTCACACTACTCCAGCGCCGCAGCAAATTTACTTCTGCAATCATGCCATTTAGCATTCAGCAGCAACCTTACCAAGATTCCCCGCAACACAACACATATACATAACACATGCAGGACGAGAGCATCTACGACATGCAACGGCATCCTGGGCGCGACACATGACGCTCCGGACCCATGCACAAATAAAAAGGAACACATCCGCTGGCTCATCAACCGCACCAGCTTTCTTAGCGACCAAGCAGTTGTCTGAGGGCCAGACTCCTCCGCCCGTTCGTACTGCCATACGTTGGTGACAAAAGATCAATGACTAAGCGATTGGTGCAGACCTTTCTGCGGCGTCTATTCATGCGTTGCTCAACATGTACTCCTTGTGTGGATCACGTGGTAAGATGGCAAATACTAGCGATCCAGGTGTGCGTGTGCATGCATGTGCATGCAAAGATGAGTGCTTGCCTATGCAGGCGGCGGCCGCAAAACAGCAGGGGTTCCCCCGCTGCGGAGCCCTCCAAAGGCCAATCCTTCAGGAGCAGGACAGCCGCTGAACACACGACACGCACGAATGCACTGGCTTGCCACGCCTTGAGCGGCGTGCCTTAAGAACGCGCTGCCGCCACTGAAGCGCAGCCCCCCCAGCATGCTTCTTCTTCAGCTTGCGCGCATTCACGATGCAACAGGAGCTTTCCCCCCTGTTCGACTGCAACAGCAGTCGCCGACGCCCCCGGCAGTAGCTCCGACTCGGTCGTCATGCCTCCTGCTGACATGCTCGCCAGGCCGTGCGGCCCGCCGCCAGCTCTGCTGCCCGCCTGCACGCTGCTTGACGGAGCGGAGACGGGGAGCGGCGGCTCCCTGCGCTGAACAGACTCCTGCAGCGGCAGAGGGACCGGTGCGGATGCCGGTAGCTGCAGCTGCGGCACCATGGCGGCTCCACAGGTGCCGCTCTGCCGCAGCGCCTCTGCGATTGCGGCCGCCACCAGCGTGGCCGCCAGGTCGCTGCCGTGGCGGATGAGCTGCGTGTGGTGCGGCTCGTTGCAGGCCTGCCGTGAATGGGAGGCCGGCGCGCCGGGGCTGCCGCATGTTGAGCACACGGGCCCAGATGACTGCGACTGCTGGCGGTGCATGGCAGTTGTGGCCGCAATGGCGGCGGCCGCCGCCGCCGCTGCGGCAGCCGCCGCCATGGACGTGAGTGCGGCGGCAATGTCGGCGGCTGAGGACGCGTCACTCAGCTCTTGCTGGTGCTGGTGCTGCTGCTGCTGCTCAGCGTCTATCGAGAGCGGGCTGGTGTAGATGCCAGTTGGGACGGCCATAAGCTCTTGCGTCGTCTGCTGCCTCTGCAGCAGCTGCCGCTGCTGCATGGGCAGCTGCTGTAGGGACGCAAGCGCGCGCGCCAGCTGAAGCACCACCGAGCTACCCAGGCCGCTGCTGCTCGTGCCGGGGCTGCTCAGCATTGCGCTGGACGCCGAGGGCAGGGTCGCCACCGTCACCGCCGGCTGGAACGCTGCGTCATCACCGCACGCCTCCTGCTGCGCCAGCGCCGCGGCGCCTCCCTCGGTGTTCCCAACGGCAGCGGCCAGCAGCGGCGCAATGCGCCCGCCTCCGCCTGCAGGCCCGGTCATGGACTGCGCACCAGAGACGCTGGCCGCGCCGGACGCCTGCGCGAAAGGCACCACGCGGATGCCGCAAGCCTCCGCCACCTCACCATCCCCGCAGCCGCCCGGTGGCGGCCCCGATCCCTGCGGCAGCATGCCAGACCCAGTACCTATGTGGCCGGCGCCGCCATGCATGCTGCCGCCAGCGGCATCCGCCCAGCCCACGCTGGCGCCGTCGGGGCCGGCGTGGGAGCAGGAGAGCATGGCGCTGCTGTCGGCAGTCATGCTCACCAGGCCCCGTTCCATTGCGGCCGTCATGGGCGGACTGGCAGTGGCGCCGCCGCCGCCGCCGCCGCCGCGTGACGCCCACGAATGTGCCGACGCTGCAGATGAGTGGCGGTACATGCGTGCCACCGGCGGCTGCCGATGCAGCAAGCCCCCGTCCGTGGCGCCGCCGCCAAAGGACGAGTAGGCACTCGCCCCGCCCTGGGTCCCGCTGACCGTGTGCCGCGGGTGCTGCTGCTGCGGATGCATGTGCGAGAGCGGGTGTGGTTGCGAGAACTGGTGTTGCAGCAGATGCTGCGGGTACGGGTGCTGCTGGTTCTGCAGCGCCGGCAAGTCCTCCACGAACGCCTGCTGCCCCGATGCACCCCCCTGTTGCTGCTGCGCATGCTCTGCTGCCCCGCCCGGCGGCACCTGCCAGTACAATACCTCGGAGGACTCGGGCAGGGGATGCGGCACCATGACCGACTTGCGGCTCGTGCGGCGTGCCTCCGCCGGCCCCGCCCCGCCCACCGCCGTGCTCGCCAGGCTGCCCTCGCCGCCCCCCTCCATCAGGATGCCCGCCGCAACTCCGCTGGCGCTGATGCCATCGCTGATGGGCGTGCCTGTCGAGCGGCGCGTGTACAGCGTGTTCCGCTGCTGGCGCGGGAAGCCGCCTGTGGTGCTGCGCCAAGCGGCCTCCGCGGCCGGGCTCGGCGTCGTGCGCCGCCCCAGTGAAGAAGCATGCTGCTGCGTGCTGGCAGCGGACGGACGCTCGGAGCACGTCGCTGCCCGCAGCAGCGCGCGCGGTCGCGCGGCCTCCCTGGCCTCCATGCCATTGGAAATGGTGTGACGCCGTGCCGGCTCCGTGCCGGCGGCTGAGGCCGCAACGGACGCGGTGAGCGGCGGCCCGTGCAGCCTCGCCTGCTCCGCGACTGAGCTCCACTGCTCAGCCAGCGTTTGCACCAGCCGCCGATCGCTCGCCTCCATCACCTGCTTGTAGTCGGCAGCCGAGTAGACGCCGAAGCACTCGGCCACCACGTTTGCGCCCTTGCGCCGCGGGCTGTGCCCCATGTCCGCCATGAGCTGGTCGTGGTAATACCCCATGTACACCATTAGGACCGAGCCCCGGCAGCGCTGGGTGGGCATCACATCGCGCCGCCAGCGCTGCTGCGCCCGGACGTCCTCGTGCATGGCGTGCGGCGGCGGCAGCGTGACGCGCCCGGTCAGCACGTGCGCGAGCCACAGCGCCTGCAGCCCTCCACTCAGGATGTTGTTGTATGTTGACACCTGCGCGTGGCAGTTTTGCAGGCAGGGCATCGCAATGCGCAGACGGGGACACTCCTTGACGGCTCCATACTCAATGCCGACGTGGGCAATACAACGTCCAAGGTTGAGGATTCTGTGGGCACGCTCACACCCACCCACCTCGCTGCCCACGAAGGCCAGGTGCGGCACATCGGGCGGGATGCAGTTGCGGTAGAGGTAAAGTCCGTCCTTCTGCAGCCCCAGCCGCGCCCGCATCTCGCCGTCAAAGTAGTCGTACGTCTTTTCGTACCCGGTGCAGTACAGCACCACGTCCGCGGGCAGGAAGCTGTTGTCCAGCAGGATCACGCCGTTGCGCACGAACGCTTTGATCTCGCCTGCAGAACGGGGGAAGATATTGTGGCGGCGCGATGAAGTGATACAGTGCTGCGACTATTTCCTTGTTTTCGCGCCCTGCAAGGCATGGAAAGGAAGGGCTCGGCGCGCACAGGTGGACAGGCGCTGCGCCAGCGCCGTTGCCCACCTTGCAGCAGGTCCACGCCTTTGCCCTCCAGCATCTGGTCCAGCCGGTCATCCTGCCAGTCACACCAAGGGCCACACAGCAATTGTCAGCAAACCCACAGGCCGCTTGCATGCAACACACGCCTCGCCCCTCTCCGAGGACTTTGTAGTGCATGGCTCCTTGCAGCCTGCAAGCCAGCGACACGGCCCCAAAGCCCTGCACAGCTCCCAGCCTGCCCACACTATCGTCCGGGAGCACGCACCAGGATTTGGCCGCCGTAGAAGAGGTCCTTTGGCAGCGACACCGCCGGCTTGAGGCGGCCGGTGGTGGCAGGGTACTTGGTCGAGATGAGGCACTGCGGGGCCAGGGATCGTACCGCCGGTCAGTGATGCGGGGGCTATCATGAATCAGATAGGAAGACAGCGCAGACAGGCACGCAGGTGGGGCGCATTTTTGCTCGCCAGACCCCACGCACCTCGAGACTCTTCCAGAACAGGCGCCGCATTGGCTTGGTTACGGCCGCACGCGCGCGCTCCAGCTTGCCCGCGGTGTAGTAGTTCGGGAGCATGCCGGCAAAGGCGCGGTTGAAGACCAGCCGCCGGATGGAGATGCCCAGCAGCGAGCGCGGCACTGGCCAGTGCGACTTGCGGTACAGCATGGTCACGGAGGCGGCGGTGTTGGCCGACACCAGGCCCGACACGCAGTCGAGCGCGGTCTTGCCCGCGCCCACGACCACCACGCGGCGGCCCTTGACCGTTAACACGTCTGTGAAGTACTTCGCGTGGATCTGAGTTCCAACGAACGACTCCGCGCCCTGTAGTCGGTGCCAATGGCATTGTCAGACGAAGGGCGGAGCCGGCAAGAAGCAGTGGAGGCAATGCGGAAGCGTCGTTAAATGTGCAGTGCCCTCGGCCGTCGCTGTCTCTGGAGTGTGTTGGCGAGCCGACGGGCTTTGACACGCGCACCTGGTACTCAGGAATGTAGGGTTTGGAGTAGATGCCGTTGCACATGACCACGTAGTCTGCAGTCACCTGTGTGTGCAAGAGTAATTGGGGGCGGGAGGCGGGGGCCAAGTTTGGCACGGCACGCTGGTCCACTACCTCGCGGCCAGCAGGTTTCCGACCCCGCGCTTCCCACCTTCAGCCACAAGCAAGCCGTGCATGTCTGAGTGCTGCTGTCGCGGGTACACGGCGTCTTTCATTTACCGTACGCCATGTGATCATTCCAGGCAAGCACACCACACGCACGCACTGCACGCACACATGCGCACCTTGTAGAACTTTTCAGTCTCTGTGTTGCTGTACAGCGCCTCCCACTGCCGCTGGTCCGAGTGCCAGCGCAGGCGCAGCAGCTGCATGGCCGCCGAAGTCAGAAATGATAAGTGGCACCAGGCGCAGGGAATATGCCACATGGAACGTGCATCTCTTCATGAATACCAACCCACCCTTGAGTTGAAGCGGACAAGGCGCAGCAAGCCGAAATGCTGCGCATACGCCAGGATGTAGGCTTGCACCTGCAGCACGCCAAAGCAGATATCCAATGTTACATACATTGGTACGTTTCCTCCCTGCTTGTTGCACACCGCATGCTCGAGTAAAGTACTCGTGTAGCGCCGCCCCGGAGCGTGACCACCACATGAGTGCCTTGGAGCCCACCTTTGTCTACTGTGGCCTCAGCCCCATAGCTTCACAGTTTACACCAAGTGAGGAGCCTACCTGTGCGCCCGTGGGGAACTCGTCCGGGGGCTGCAGCGATTGCGGCCAAGGGAAGTCCGCAAACTGGTACAGCCGCCACGGCACTGTTGTAGGGGCGGGACGCAAAGGGCAGGCGGACGTTGGAGGCTCCAAGGGCTCATCTAGCCGCCTTAGCGCGTGCACGGCATTTTGTTGTCTCGCCGCGATTCCAGCTTGCTAGGCCGCCCGGGGACAGCGGGCTGGGGCCGGGTTAGGTACAAGCCGCGGCTGCCAACATTATGCGGGCCCACCTTGCAACCCGAACCCTGCGTAGTTCGCGGCCCAGACTCCACCGATTGTGTCCGTGGCCTCCAGAACGCAGCACTCCACGCCCATCTGCAGGAACGGCACCGCAGGCAAAGGGCGAACGGTGAATGCATGCTATGACCACATGGCACATAAAGGGCGGTGTTGTAGTGTCGCAACTGGTCCACTTCTATTGGAGAAGTGTAAGTTTTCTCAGCGCGCGTGCTGCCTTTCGGATACGACCATGAAGACTCTTCCTTCAACCAGGATAAATACCTGGGCAAACCGACGCGCGACCTGGAGCCCCGCAATGCCTGCCCCAACAACGAGTACACGACGCAGGCGGCCGGCTTCTGGCAGCAGTGGCGTTGACGCCTCTGGTGAAGCCATTTCGCCAGTTCGCGACCGCCTCGCTTAGTAGCGCTACGTTACTTCTGCGCGGCCATATTCTAGGAAAACGAGTACTGTACTTCGCTGTCAAAGATGCTGGAAGTCTGTGCGACTTTGTTGACAGTAAGTGTCGACTGTACTTGCGACAAATCGCAAGGGCAAAATGGTGACCGTCCTCCCCCCTAAACCAACACTAGCAAGGTGATTTTTAATCGACACAGAGTTTGTGAAGCAGAATCGAAGGCCAGGTCTTCCTGTCGCGAAAACCGAATGGTTGTGAACCCGTTCGCATCCATTCTGGCAAACTATAAGAGAAGCTTATTATAACTAGTTGTATTAAGCACCGTGAGTCCAGGCGCACATCGGAAATCATTCAACTGCAGTTACTCTGAGGCTTAACCGGCGGTTCTTGATGGTTGCGATTCTAACAGAATTCTAACTGCTCTTTCGGCTGCTACGTATTCCGACGCGAACAAGCACAAAACTAAACGTATATCATATGGCTATATGTTAAGACAGCTCTCACCCTATCGAGCGCATGTGCCTAAGGTCGTAAACATGTGCCGGACCCTCACCATCATCCAGCCTGAAGGGCGAACTGCGACCGCAGAGGCATTCCCAAGTTAGCATGGTGCCCCTGAGGTAGTGGCGCCGGCATGAAATAACAGTGACCATCAGCACGCTTTGCGCATTGCTTTACGAAGCTAAACTAGAAGCATGATGTCGCTGAGCGGTACGTCCGAGTTCGCCGTGGTTATGGGTAGGTAGCTAGGGCTGTGCACACATCCATGCCTGTACTGTGTGTGTGTGTGTGTGTATGTGTGTGTGTGTGTAGTTCAGAGCAGAGGGTGGTGAGAAGCATAGTCTCGAGTGTGATGGCTAGAATCCTGGTCGACAAATCCCACAAGGCGTGTCAGGGCAAGAGTCGCAGAGTGAATTCGCGGTTACTACACCGATGATGGGCACGTAGTACGTCAGTGAACGCTACGTGTACTGGTGCAACGCGTTGATGCAAGCTATCTGTCCGCCACACGTGCGTGCTATGATAGACAGGCTCCCTTTGGCGCCTGCTAGACCCAGTCTAGCCTCCCCCCCCACACACCCTTCCGGCGGGCTCACCTCACAGCCCGGCATCCACCATAAACTCCTCTTCCAGCCGCTGCAGCCGCTGCAGCAGCAGCACGTCGTCCTCAGCAAAGCCAGGCCCCGCCGTCGGCAAGTCCGGTCCTGCCGTTGTCGCTCCTGTTGCCCTTACCGCCGCCTGCGCCAACAGCTGCCTTGCTGCCTGCAGCAGCGCCCGTCGCCGCTCGTTCAAACCCCTTGCCACCACCGCCCGCTTGGACTCCGGCGCTGTCGCGACCGCCTCGCTGAGTGCCTTGCGCGAGCGCACATCCAGACCGTGCACATAGCTGGTAGCGTTGGCTGCTTGCCCCTCTTCGCGCTGTCGCTGCAGCTCCTCGGCACTGGGTGGTTGCGGAGGCGGTGGGCCCCACAAGCGCTGCAGCTCATGCACCAAGGCCTGAACGCGGTCCGCCGGCCAAAGCTGGTGAGACTGGTGGTTCGCCTGGATGTCGATTCCAGCTGTGTAGCTCCGGTCATCTTCATCGCCATTCCATGGAGAGGAACTGACCACCAACGAGGAAGCCTCCCAGGCGAAGCGCTCCGGCTGTGGCGGCTCAAACTGTTGCGCCATGCGACACAGCGCCTCTTGCGGTACCGCTGCCAGACCCGTGCGCTGCTGGTTGCGCGTACACGCTGTGGCAAGGCTGCAGTCCACGTGGGCTTGAATGAAGGCCATTCCCCGGTCACGAGCAGCGCGGAACAGCGCGTGGCGCATGCTGTGTGCGTGCGGGTGGTGTGGTGCGGGTGGGCGGGGGCAAAGTATGAGGTTCATCCACACGCGCAGCGTCTTGTGCGTCGTAGTACTTGAGAACCCACGACCATTGCACCAGCCAGAGCTCTTCAGTGGTGCACGGGCAACTCAGGTTGCGACTCACGCAGCGCCCCCGCCACTCGCACCTGCGGAGCTGGAAGTTGTCGTCCGCAATGACCAGAACGTGCCCGCCGCTTTCGTCCTCGCCCATAGCAGCCTCCAAAGCGCCCATTAAGCGCTCCAACGCTGCAGTCCGGCTGCGCTGCCACGCTTCCTGGGAGAAGAACTGTCGCGCTAGTTCGGCATGAAGGAAATCGTCGAAGTGGACGAGGATCACCCTTGCAATACGAAAGTGTGAGTTTGCTGTTGTTGGTGTGTTCGTAAGCAGCTCCTCGAGTCTCGCCGCCAAGCTGGATTTGCCGCTCGCGGGCAGGCCGCAGAGCAGCAGCAGCGCAGCACGCGCGCGAGTGGAGTCAGGGCTTGTCATGTTTGAGAAGCTTATACCTGGACACACTATGGATGCTGAGTCAACGTCAAAACGCGTGCTTTCCGTCTTTCCATTTCCCCTGGATCCGGTGCAAGCCCTGATGTGAGCACCTTCCATGGCGAGGGTACTATTGCACATGTATAAGATTGTAATGGACCAACAATACGAGGGCGATGAAATTTGTCGGCGACAGCCGAGTTGAGTTGGGCTTGCGGAGTCTTTGGCAAAGCGAGCGCCCAATTTAAGCAGAAAAATGGAAGAATCATATGCTCCACCAAGCAAAAAGGTGAGCTTGTTAGTGCGCGTGTGGGCTGGTAATAACGCTGCTCACGACCTTGGCACTCTCTCTCTGCTCTCCCAGCTGCGCCAGCGCATCGAGCAAATGGCGAAGCTCGGGGGCCTCGATTCATCGCCGGTGCAGCTGGGAGCGCTGGCTTCGTTGGTTGCTGTGGAGGGCTCACCTGAGCTGTTGGCCGACCTCCCTGTGACGCGCTGCGTGCCCTTCGAAGAGCCCCAGTGCGCACAAGCGCTTGCAGCGGTGCCAATCTCTAGCTGGCTGAACCAAGGCTGCCACGCCAGCGTGGTGTGCCTGGGCCTGTCCAATGCACTCCACCGCGACCAAGCCATCACGGCGCCTGGGGCAGTTGTCACCGCCCCGTCTGCCGGGCTGGAGCTTTTGCTGGGGCTGCAACGCCCTAGCGTGCTGCGGGAAGCGCTGCAGAGCGCCTTTCACTCCAGACCAATGACAGACTCAGAGGGTATGATGCAGCCATTGGGCGCCGGTGCGAGCGGGGACCTGCCGCTTGCAGGCGGGGCTCTCTGGTGCTGCGAGCTAGGCGCCGTGAGACCCGACGCAGCGAGGGTACTGGGTGGCGTGGGCAAGCAGGGAAGGGCTCATGGAGCTGCGGGGCTCGAGAAAACTGCAGCTGGAGCTTGCGCCGGCACGGTCACGGGCGAGGCATGCGGGGGAGCAGGCCGCTGGCGGAACCTGCTTGCGGAGGTGGCGCAGGAGGTTGCAGTGGCGAGCCACCAGCGGGAGCAGCACCACCAGCACCGCCAGCGTCAGCAGCACCTGCAGCACCAGAAGCAGGCCGCTTCACTCGGTTTGAAGAGCGGCGAGGGACCCAGGTGGAACAGCGGCCCGCGCCCCGCAGCACCCGGCGGGCGCGGTGCTGCGGGGGCCTTGCAGCAGCAAGCCACAGGCGCGGCCAGGTCTCACACCGGCAATGTTCCAGATGCCGTTGCCGCCGCTTTACCCCCGCCCGCAGCCGAGGAGGAGCCACTGTTGGATGCCGATGCCATGGCCGCGGCTGCCGCGGCCGTGGCACGTGGCGCGCCGCTGGTGGTGGAATCGTTTGAACAGGCGTGTGCGGCCCTGCACGCCGCCTTCAGCCGCAGTGGCCTGTGGCAGCTGCGCGACTGGGCCGCGCAAGGCGAGGCAGAGGCTCGCGCCGCGACTGTGGCGCCTGAGGCGGATGGTGCGCGCTCTTCGCTGCAGCAACAGGCCTCGGAGCAGGCGGCCGGGTCAGAACCCAGCGAAAGCAGGCCAGGACAGGGTGAGTTGCCGCTGCTCCTGCCGGCCGGTCACGGCCAGCCACCGGGGCAACGCTTGCAGTCGCAGCCATCTGCACACCTGTTCGTGCGGCTGGGTTACGCGCAGCACAGCAGCAGGAGCAGCAGCAGCTCGGCAGCCCATTCTCCTGCTGCCGCTGCCGCCAGTCCGCATTACATCACGCTGGATCTCGTGTTCACCAGCCTGGGGGCTTGCTGCTATAGGGGCGGCGTCGGCAGCACGGGATCGGCGCTGCCCTCGGGGCTTGCGTCGGAGCGGCTGGGGCTGGGTTGCGGCTGCGAGCTGGTCGCGGAGCTAGTCGCACGGCAGACGGATGACACGGGTGAGCTGCATATTCCTGTTGAGCCCCCCGTGGCACAGCCCCGTAGAACCGGTGCTTGTGTGCCTGCCGGTCTGCCACTGCCTTCAGTGCTAACTCGCATACCGGCGCACCGCCCTGACCTGAGCAGGCGTGCCGCAGCCGCTGCAAAGCGCCCGTCGCTCTGAGCTGTGCCGCCGCCTTGCACCGCTTCTGTGCGCCAACGTGGCGCCGCACCTGATGGCGGTGCTGCCGGGGGAGGCGCTGGATGCCGGCTCGCCAGCACAGGGCAAGCAGCATGAGGACGCCACCGAGCTGCTAAGGGCGGCCGTGCGGCTGATAACGGCCGCGGAGACAATCCAGGTGTGCGGCAAATACGATGCACGGGGACCTGAAAAAGCTGAATCGGTATGGTATGCAGGCTGTGGCACTGGCGCACTTGACATGCCGTATTGTTGCTATGTACCCTTGCGCTCACGGTCTGCAGACCGTAATGGTACGTGGAGACCCGCCGCCGCCGCTGCCGACCTCCACAGCGGCGTTGCGCAGCAGTGCCGGTGCTGGAGCCGGTGCCACGTTCACGTCGCTCCCGACCCTGGACCCAACGCTGTTGGGCGCGCAGCGGCAGCTGTCAGCCCACTTGCTGGCCAATCTGGAGCGCACGCGGCGAGAGGCGCAGGCGACACGCGAGCACGTGTACGCCGAGACGTGTGCCCGCATGGCTGACGAGGCGCGACTGGCGGCGGAGGCCGAGGCGCGCAGGCAGGCCGAGCAGGAGGCAGCTGCGCGGCGCACAGCGGCACGTGCAGCGGTTGCGGCTGCAGCGGCGGCTGCAGCGGCTGAGGCTGAAGCTGTGGCGGAGGCAGCGCGGGCGAGGCTGCGAAAGGCGGAGCAGAGGATGCTGGAGCAGGAGGCAGCAGCTAGGCAGGAAGCTGTGCGGCGGGCTGAGGAGGAGGTTGCGGCAGCTGTGGCAGAGGCCACACGGGTGGAAGCGGTGGTGGCCGCATCCGCAGCAGCTGCGCACGAGGCGCAAGCAAAGGCGCAGTCTGCGGCTGGGTCGTTTGCTGCGGTCTCAGCCGCAGCTGCTGCTGCCGTGGATGCGGTCACCGCGGCTGCGGCGCTACCGCCTGCGGCCCTAGCTGCCGCCGGTTCAGCTGCCGCCGGCCGTGGCGCTGTCATTAGCGCAGTTGACTTCGCACAGCCCCGGGGCTACGGCCGTGTCTTGCGTGAACAGAACCAGTCTGGCCCCCAACAACAGCCTTGGCCGCACGCGACATATCTTGGTCCGCAGCATGATCAGCATCAGCCGCAGCAGCCGCAGCAGGCGACCGCTGCCACTTCTGGCATCTTTGTGGGCGGCCTGGCCAAGCTGCAGAAACGGCTGGAGGCCCTGCAGCGAGCCAGGCTGGCGCGGGAGGGCGGACAAGAGGGCGGCGCGGGCGTAGGCACAGGTGGCGGGGCAGGCCACGGCGAAGCCTGCGGATTGGGCGCCGCAGCGTCGGCTGCGGCGACGGGGCAAGGCATTGCCGCGCTTGGCGTTTCAGGAGCGTCCTCTGTAGTTGGGCTGGACCTGCCCGGCCAGATTCCCGCAGCAGGTTGGGCACATGTGGACGCGCTGGCGGAGGTGCGGCCTCAGGCGCTCCCGGCAGGGCTGCTCTGCGAGCTGGAACCACCAGCTGCAGGCCCGCAATCCCACGAACTGCTGCCGGCAAGCGTCGCGGCCGCGGCCGCGGCCGCGGCCGCCTGGGACGAGCCACCACAACTACGGCATGCCACGCCAGTGGCCCTCCATGCCGAGACGCAGACGCAGCCACAGCCCAAGGACGAAGCGCCGCCGGTGAGGGATGCTGCATCAAGTGCGGCTGGCAGCATCCTTCGCGGTGCTCAATCCTCGGAGAGCAGCAGGGTGCGCGGCGACGGATCTGGAGGCAGCGGCCAATCGCCAAGCGTGGTATCAGCACCCGGCGGCATGTGGCAGGACACAGCAGCCGAAAGGGCCAACAGCCAGGCTGGCGCAAACAGTGAGTTTGCCCAGTCAACCAGCCGCAACAGCAATGGTGCACAACTGGTGCTTCAGGCTCGCAGTGGCGGTATGGGCACCCAGCAAGCCGCCAGCAGCGTGTCAGTACACGGGTCGGCGGTGGCGCACAGCCGGCCTCACACCAACTCCCAGGCAGCGGCAATCAGCCAGAGACACGGCACTTCATCGGAACTAGCCGACGACACCGCTGCCACCGGGGCTGCTGCTGCCGCATCCGCAGCAGCAACAGCAGCAGCCAAGGAAGCCGAGACGGCTCGGCTGCATGCAGTCGCTGAGGCAAGAGCGGCTGCCGCTGCAGCACAGGCACGGTCACAAGCACAAGCCGAGGCTGAGGCGGCGGCCGCCGCGGAGCGGCTGTCACAGCTGCGGTCCCAGTTTGACCGGCTTTACTTCGGCATGGTCCCTGAGGGTCTGCGTCGTGGGGAGGCGCCGCTACAGCAGCAGGCTGAACTGCAACCGGAGCGGCCCGGGCTTGGCGCACAGCAGGCCGCGCCGCTGGAGCAGCCGCGCGGCAGCGACCTCGGAGGCGGAGCAGCACCACTCGAGAGCGGCCACCTGCAATCAAACCTGCAGCTGCCGCCTCGTGAACGCCCAGCCGCGGGCCCCGCACACCACAACCAGCTGGCCTCAGCGGGCATGCATCTGCGCCCGGTGGACCAGTTTCAGGACGGCGCGCCGACGGCAGGCCTTACCGGGGCCCGCAGTGGTCGCGTGGCGGTGCACCTGCTGCGCATGCCCGGGCCCACACCTGGCCTGAGTGGTGCGCTGCTAACGGGCGCTGAGGTGCTAGACAGGACGTCTACCGCGCTGGCAACCTTGTGCCTGGCAGAGCCGGCCTCTGATGTTGCGGACGCCGCCAGGCCTGAGCACTGCCACCTCAACAGCGCCGGTGCGCGCGCAGATGCGAGTGCCGGGAAAGTTGAAAGCCTCGGGCTGGCGGCTGTGTGTGGGCAGCAGCGCGGACACAGCGGCGGCGCAGGCCGTGCTGGTCGGCCCGCTGCGGTTGGCGATGGCGTGGCGGACGCAGGCACCGGCAGCTATGCCGCTCAGTACCTGCAGCACACGAGCATGTCGGCTCAGAGCAGGTGGAGCGCGTCTTATGCTCGGCAGCAACCTTCAGACGCTGCGGGGCGCTGCGCGGAGGCCTGGCCGCAGGAGTCGTCGGTGTTGGAGTTCGGGCACGCCGCCGCTGCGGAGCTGAGCCAGGGATACGGGCCTGGGGCTGGAGCCATCGACCCAGAGGCTGACGAACTGGCGGCGGGGGCAGACGCAGCGGCGGCCACAGGGCGCTTGAATGACCAGGAGGGGGCTCGGCCGCACCGTGGCGCTGGGAGCTGGGAGTGGGGCGAGGGTGGAGACGACAGCGATGAGCGAGGTCAGCAGCCGCGCAGCGAGGAGGGCTGGGAGGAGCTCGCTGAGGAGCCTCACGACCCGTCGATGAGCGATCACGACCAGCAGGGGCAACGGCAGCAGGTGCTGCAGCGCCAGTACGCCGACGAGCCCGGGCACCAGCCAGCAGCTCAGGACACTGGAGGCGCTGGCGACAGCGACGGTGGAAGCCACGTTGGTGGGTCGTATGAGGATGGCGGCGGCGGGAGCGGCAAGGGCGGGAGCGACCAGGATACGGAATCCATTTCGCTGGTGCGGCGCTCTGCGCACCGCCACAGTGAGGAAGACGTCATTGAACGGCTCTGGCCCACCGGCGGGGATGACGATAGAGATGGTGCTTGGGGCGCCGCAAGCCACAGTTGTAGCCGCAGTCTCGGCAGCCGGCAGGGCCGTAGCAGCGAGGGCAGCAGGGGCTCAGCCCGCAGCGGTGGCGCTGGCGGCGGGAGCCAGGCTCACAGCCACAGTCGCACCCACACCTCGGCGGCTGGCGCCTCAGCAAGCGGGGGAAGCGGTGGCGGCGTGTATGATTATGAGGACGAGGTGACGAGGAGCGGCGGCGGCGGCGAGGAAGCGTACTCGCACATTCGGAGCCAGGGCAATGGCAGGTCAGCTGCATCTGGCGCGCTGCAGAGCCCAAGCACGGGCAGCAGCGGCCAAGAGGCTGTAGCAGCATCGGTCACACGCAGCCGCGGCAGCCGTGGCGGCGGTGAGAGCTCTCAGCCAACTGCTCAACCGCAGCCTCGTGCTAGTACCAAGTCGCTGGGCACGCAGGATACAGGTACAACATCAACAGCGCTCAGCGGCGGTCCCCGCTTCGTGGCGGCCTCCCGGCGCGCCCTTGGACCAGATCGGCAACAAAGGGAGTCACGGCAGGCGGAGCAACAGCACCAGCACCTGCAAGCGCAGCAGCAGCACCAGCACCTGCAGGCGCAGCACCAGCACCACCAGCACCAAAAGCAGCAGGCTGAGGAGCTGCAGCGGCGCAACGCGGCGTTGATGGGTGTGCTGGAGCGCGCCGCCGCTGGCAGTGACGCCCTGCAGGCCAAGATGTATGAGCAGCGGCTGGAGGTGAGCGGCAGCAGAAGCAGGGAGGGTGCGTGGGCAGGAGGTTGAGTGGCCGCCTTGCGGGGCGCTTGCAAAGGCGTGTCCGTGCCGCGAGCCTCTCACGAAGCTTGTAACATCCTTGGGTAGCTAGGGGCGCCGGAGCTTGGGCCCCTAGCAAGGTTCCTTACAGCGCGCCGCACCGCGAAACCCCGGCGACACAACTCTCACGGCCCTGCTCTACGCTAACTGTACAGGTCATGGAGTTGCAGGCAGCGATGGAGGTTGAGCGGGCGCAGCACGCCGGCGAGGTGGCGCGGCTGCGGCACCAGCTCCGCCATGCAGCAGAGGCGGCGGTGGCGGCCGAAGGCGCTGCGGCCACCGCCGCAGGCGCCGCCGCTGCCGCAGCGGCGGCGGCGGAAGGCGCAACTGCAGAAGCCGCAGCAGCCAATGCACGTGCTGCGCCCACATCCGAGACGGAGGCAGGCAAGCTGGCGATTGCTGATTTCAGCAGTGGCATGGCTGTGGGTCGCAGGGCGCGCAAGGACCCGCAGGCCGCCGCAAAGGCGGCTCGTGCGGCAGGCGAGGCGGCGGCGGAGGCCTCGGCCGCCGCGCTGCAGGCGCTGCTTGCCACGTATGAGGCCCACATACGGGACCTGCAAAAGCAGGTGCGTGCACACGTCAGGCTGGTAGAAGTTGGGCGGCAACACTACTGCTGTTTATCGTGTGCGGTAGCGACGCATGCAGAACATACACTGCTTGCAACCCGCTCCTTGCATGTGCCTAGCTCCAAACCTGACCTCGTCGTGCTTGGCCTCTATGCATATAGGTGGAGAGCCTGGCAGCCGGGCAGTCGGAGATAGCGATTCAGGCGGCACAGCAGGAGCTGGCTGGCCTGGCGGCGGCGGCTGCCTCAGCGAAGCGGCGCCGCCGGCGCCACAGCTACGGCGGCGCTCTGTCGCAGCACGGCCGTGGTGCCGCCTACAACATCCGCAGCGGCGATGTCAGCGAGGAGGGTGACAGTGATGGCGGAGGGCTCATGCCGCTGCCATCGGAAGGTCAGATCCTCAGAGGTCTGCGAGGCGTCAGCGCTGGTTGTGGTGGTGGCGGCGGCGGCGGCGCCTTTGGCGGCTCGATTGGCGCTGTAGCGAAGTGGGAGCGTGGGCGCGCGGAGCTCAAAGCATTGCGTCTTGCACTGCGGCAATCGCAGCAGCGTGAGTCGGGCCTGGCGGCGGCGCTGACGGCCGCGCAGCAGCAGCAACGCGCAGCGCTGCTAGCGGCGCGGCAGGCGGCGGGCGAAGGGGCGCGGCGGCGCTGGCTGGAGCAGCAGGTGTGTGTGTACGCGGCCGCGAGCAATCGCACGAACCTGCGGCACTAGTTTCTTCTTGACTTTGCTTTGATGTCATTGTACGCGTTTTTGCTTGACTCGGCATGCTGCTTGCTCCGCGCCCTGCCGACAGGTATCGGATCTGAGGCGCGAGCTGGAGGCGGAGCGCGGCCGCACCTCCGCGGTCCTGGGGGAGCGAGACGCGGCGCACCGAGACCGGATCAGGCTGGAGCTGGAGAACCAGGTGGGCTGGGCAGGGTGGAGTGGGGCCCTGCTGGGTGGTGGCTGCTAGCGCGTGCGGTGACGCGGCGCCCAGGGCGGGGCCTGGTTGCCCAAGGGTGGCCGCAGCGTGGGGCGCTTGCTCTCTGGTGGGTGGGAGGGGAGGGCAGGTGGGCCGGGTCTGACAGTCCTGCTGGCGCGGCGCCGGCTGCTCTGCCTGCTGCAGGTTCTGCTGGCCCAGCAGGTGGAGCTGCGGCGTATGTGTGAGGCCTACGCGGCCCTGGCAGAGCGCTCCAACAACTACATGCGGATGGCCGTGGCGCTGCCGGAAGCGGTGTCGGCGGCGCCGCAGCAACTGATGCTCGGGCAGCTGCCACCGTAGGAGGAGCCATGTGTCATGACACTCATGAGGCCTTCAGTGCTCCGTCGGCTTGGATGAAGCGAGGTGAGCGCGAACACCGCTTAATAGCGAATGCGATTTGCCAGCAGTCGAGACAAGGCGGCCCGGGCGTGACACACTGGCTGGGGCTGGTGCGGTGGGGGCATACCCATGCATGGGGCTGGTGCTGCTGACGCGGGATGCAATGGGCGGGGTGACACCGTGCGGGGCAAACTCTACAAACAATTAGCACAATGGCCACAATTGCGTGTTGGATACCGTACAATGTCGTTGCTGGTTTGGTGATGGACCATAGGTCTAGGACCCTGTGCCACGCATGCCACTGGATTGGTTTAGGGCAGCATTAGTAATGCGCCAACCGCATGCGCGGCTATGAAGTGATGCGGCGGCATTGACATGAAGGACAATGTGGAGAATGATGAGAAGAGGCCATGAATCTGGAGCCAAACCGCGTCATAGGCCCCGAGTAAACAAGTGACAAGTGATTGTACCCGTCATCCAATCCAGCCGCAGCAACGACAGTAGTCTCAACCATCCAATAGACAAGTGCCAGTACCGTCAACCCGCAGAAATGGAGACATAGTAACAATGGACACCATCACATAAAAGCACGCTGAGTGTCATCAAAAACCACCGCATTGTCAATCAAGGCATTGAAATGCCTCACTAGGCGCACACCGCAACACCATACGTATTTCCTGGCAGCGTGTGTGCGGCTCGCCGTGCATGCACAGCAGCCGCCACACACTGGATGGGTGCCGTACGTGCAGCACCATTAGCTTGCAGGCACGCACTGCTCTACGCCCAGGTGGCAGGCTATCCAGCCGGTGGAGCCGCTAATGGTGCCAGTGAAGGTCTGGGTGAAGATGGTGGTGGACAGCAGGGTGCTGGTGGTGGCGCGGATGGTGTCAACCACCGCGTCGATAGGCTTGAAGCTGCCTGTGGGGACCCACACGCCGCAGCGAGGCTACTGGTTGATTCAGCAGTACAATGGCACCCTAACCAATCCGGGTTGATCCTAACCGGGGAATCAAGACGGAGTACGGCACATCAAGCTAACCCCGAAGTCGTGTGTACGCACCCTGGTAAACAGTTTCTGCTGCGGTGTGAACACAAAAGCGCCATGCAGCTACACAGCTCGATGTATGGGCCATTCTAGCCGCTCACTCACCCGGCGCCGAATCGGTGAGCTGGGCGTAGCTAGCGTAGAGGTGCTCATCCGTCAGGTCTATGCCCGACGTCATGCGGACGCCGCAGTAGCCAATGGCGGGCTTACTGCTGTCGGTGGGCCGGTAGCTGCGTGCGTGTGTGGGTGTGGGCGTGTGCGGAGGGGTGAGGGTGGGAGGGAGCGTGATGGGGGTTGGCGGCTGGGTGGAGGGGTGTAGATGTGGGCAACAGGCCGAAGCGATCAGGTCAAGTAGGAGGGACGCGACGCGGCAAGGAAGAACTTACACGGCAAGCTCCACCAAGGCTGCGACATAGCCTTTGCTCTTGTCGTTTTTCGCACAGCCGGCGCAGCCAATCAGAATGTTGGCGCCGCTCACAGGGGTTGTGTAGGTCTGGCCTGCGGGAGGAAGTGGCACGCTGAAGTAGCCGCCCCACCTACAGGCAGCGGGCAGCAGTAATGCACCGGTCGCGGAAGGAAGTCGATACAACCACTTCTTTCTTGCACAACAAGAGGAAGAGTTGAAAGCTCCTTGGGTGCTTCATAGAATCATAGCAATCGTGCATGGAAAGTACCAATGCGGCAGGAATCTACCATAGTGAAGATGCGCTATTCCTGAGCCGGGCTAGCTTACTTGCTGGTGTCGGGCACGGGGTACCACTGCCAGAACTTGTTGCTCACGACCGTGCCGCTGCCGCTGTAGACCGGGACAGTCGTGCCAGAATATGTGCCATCGGAGTTGGGTGACAGACCGGCTGTGGGGAGCAAATAGGGCGGGGAGGGAGCGGGCAAGAGGCGGGCAGTGTTCAGGACAGGCACACCGAAGTTTCGTCAGCGGCGCAGTCGCACATAAAGTTATGTTGGCGGGCCAGGCATTCGTTCGTCGCGACCCATCAATGCACAATCATTATGGTGACACAGTGGACATTAGCAGCGAGGTACTCCACGCCTTGTCACCATGCCCTCGTGGAGTATATTAGTGCAAGTGCTCACCTGGCTGCGCCCAAGCCGTGTCAGCTGTGCACACAGGTGGGGCCGGGCTGGGAGGCTGGGGCGAGGGAGGGTTGGGGCTGGGTGGCTTGGGACTGGGTGGCTGGGGTGAGGGAGGAGTGGGACTCGGAGGCTTGGGGCTGGGGGGCTTGGGTGAGGGAGGAGAGGGGCTGGGAGGCAAAGGAGGAGTGGGGCTGGGAGGCTTAGGCGAGGGAGGAGTGGGGCTGGGAGGCTTGGGGCTGGGGGGAGTAGGAGGAGTGGGGCTGGGGGGCTGGGGCGAGGGAGGAGTGGGACTGGGAGGCTTGGGGCTGGGGGGAGAA
>NC_057009.1:6848683-6896379 GCF_000002595.2 Chlamydomonas reinhardtii | reverse complement strand
CTCCTCCCTCCTCCCTCCTCCCTCCTCCCTCCTCCCTCCTCCCTCCTCCCTCCTCCCTCCTCCCTCCTCCCTCCTCCCTCCTCCCTCCTCCCTCCTCCCTCCTCCCTCCTCCCTCCTCCCTCGCTCCCTCCTCCCTCCTCCCCCCACCGGCTCACCAGTCCATGCGCTGGATGGCCGCGCTGTCCACCGCCATGAGCACCAGCGCGCCGCCGGGCGGGTGCACGCTGTCCGTGAACAGCATCACGGCGATCATGGCAGCCATGGCCAGGGCGCGGCTCAGCACCGAGGGGCCCAGCAGGTGCAGCAGCGTCAGCACCGTGACCGTGGCGATCACGTGGCCGGCCTGGCGTGGGGGACAGTGGTGGGAGTTGTAAACACCATCCCAAACTAAATCAAGCTATGCTAGCGGAGCATAGGCAGAGGCGTTAACGTGGGGTAACAATCATGACTAATTAAGAAGAAGCGAAGCTGTAGCGGCGGTGATTGGTAGGGGATGGAAGATGGCAGGGTCATGGCAGGTAGAGGTAGAGACACACTTGCGGCCATCAGGCCTGGTGGCCGTGTGCTCGCAGCGCATCTGCCCCGAGCTTTTTCGCCAACCCCGCCGCCCCAAGCCGCGTCACAGGGCGCCCCCCCTCCCCGCGGCTACTGCTGCTGTCCTTGCCCCGCCTCACTGCTCACTCACCAGCAGGTTCCAGACGCGCACCGCCTCCGCCTCGGGCCGCCCAAAGATGAGCACACACAGGGTGCCGAACGAGCCCAGCAGCAGGCCCAGGCCCTGTGGGGAGTCAGCGCAGGCGGAGCCCGGGCTCCTTAGCACGCCAGTCCGGCTTACCAGACGGCATATCCAGGGCAGCAGCTAACATGCCCAGCAACCAGCGGACGCCCCCTGCTGCCCTTGGCTGCCCCCTCAGTGTCCCGGCCCTCCCCTCCAAACTTGGCCACGCCCATCCGGCCCCTGCCCCAGTGCCCCACCCCCCTCCTGAGTCCCCTGCCCCCTGCACCCCCCGCACGCACACGCACCCACCTGCTGGTGCCACTCGCCCACCACGGGCCAGGTGCGCACGTACAGGTTCATCACGCCCAGCGCCGCAACCGCCGAGAACATGCCGCAGAAGGACCACAGCAGGTCCGATGCCAGCGCGCGGTTTTTGCCCTCGTTGCGCAGCTTGCCCTTCATGTACCGCATCAGGGCTGACATCGGGCCCTCCCCGCTCTTGACCGCGTTGACGAAGCCGGTGAAGACTTGCAGGTCCCACGACAGAGGCCCGGCAGCGGCGGCGGAGGCTGCAGGCGTGGAGGTGCTGGCGGCGTGGGCGGAGGCAGGGGGGGTTTGCGGCGCGGCGGCGGCGGCGGCCGGTTTGGAGGGGCTTGAGTTGTCGCGCAGCGCCTGGTGTCGTAGGAACCCGAGGGGGAAAGGGGTTGGCATGAGCAAGCAGGGGCCGGGACGCGACGGGAAAGAGCAAGAGGCAGGGTGGGGGGGTTGCCCTGTGCGACGACTTTCGGGGTGTTGCATAAAATGTCCCGAAGCGCAGGCATTGGACAGGAGCATTCTGTTTGAGGAACAGACTTAAATCAATGAGCAAGGAGGCCTGGCCCAGCCTGTGAACCAAAGTCTGCATCACCATGGTCGCATGCCCGGGTTGCGCGCACCTGCATGGCTGCGAACGCCTGCTGGACCTCCTCAATAGTGAGGCGCCCGTCGCCATCGCTGTCAAAGCGCGACAGCAATCCTTTAAGGTCTTCGGCAGCGCCATTCGTCGATGCCACCTGACTGGTCGCGATGGTGTTCCCACGAAGCGTGTGAGACAATTTAGGAGCGGAGAAAAGGTTGCGGCGACAGCGCGGGGCACGAGAGGGGAATGCCGTCGCCTGCGAGATGGTTGCGAGAGAAGCCATATTTACAGCTCTTATTTGTTGAATATGTGCAAGTGAGTCACTTGTTTATATAAGATGTTGTTCAAGGACCAGTGCTTGACCCTGGCGCTTAAATGAAAGGGGGCTCCCGCAATGGGGTTGTCCTTTCCGCTCACTTTGCTGCGGCTGTGCCCTATCGCAAAGGAGAACAGCACATTCGGGATAGGTGAAACCTTGAAGGTGCTTGGTCCGCAAAGGCTGAGAGTCGCGCAACATCCCGCCGCCCGCCCGCCAACTGCCCGCGCAAGCCCCCAGCGGGGATTGCGCACCGCTCGCCAGTTATGAAAGGCAGAGAGGTGCGCGTAGAACAAGGGATCTGGCTCACCAACGCCGAGGATTCCGCGGCAGCGGAGTCGCTGGCACGTGGCCGGGTGGGCGGGTGACGGCGGGTGCCTGCGGCTGTCTATTCAGGTATGGTTCATATCTCAGGTTGCAATGAGGACGGCTAAAATCTGTGGACACATTCACTGCGTCACCGACGGCATGATGCTGTGGTCTGCTGGAGCCATGGCATGGCATCGGACTGGGGTGAGTGCTTGCCAATGGAATTCCGTCGATATCGCGGAGACCCCCTCGCTCGATAAGCTCGGAAGAATGTTGTACAGGGCTTTACAAAGAAGTAACAACCATCAACTGTATGCAACTCGATGCCCTCACCAGTGAGGTTGGGGGGGGGGGCGGGGGTCGGGGGGGGGGGGCGCGGGTCGGGGGCTTCGGACCGTGTGCGTGCCAGCGTCGTCTGCGTCGCGACGCAGAGCGTGCAAAATGCGTCGCGACGCCGCTGACCGGCAGATTGTCGCGACAAATTTCACAGCTCGACGTCGCGACTGCCTGCCTTGACAAGCTGCGGGAAGGAGCCCATTGGAACCATTTCTTGCTCCAAATTTGATTCAAAGGCTCGAGGGGCATTTCCTTCACTTATTGCGCGCCGGGGCACACAACTACGTTGACTTAAACTTTTGCAGATACAAAATATTTTACTGAACTGACAGCGCCGCTCTGGTCGAAAGCGCGCGAGACTCAATTTCTTGACTTCTTCCTGCTTTGACGCAAACCATGGAGGATTACTCTGAAGTTCGCGTGCAGCTGACACGTCGCTTTGCTGACTTCTTTGAATATGACTTCGTCACGCCCGGCCAAGGCTCGTGGAGCTATGCGCGCGCATTGGAGGACCTCTATGAGCCTGTTGAGGGCGACGGCAAGGCGTACCGCATTAAGTCGCGGAGGCTTATGGTTGCGGAGCACCACCTGCGGAAGTTCGACGAGCCTCTGCTGCTTCAGCTCCTGCAGAAGCCCCTCGAGTGCCTGCCCGCATTCGAGGATGCGCTTACCAACTTCGTGAAGAGCGGCGTTGACGCGGTCCTGCAGCGGCTGCTGGAGGAGACAGGCAATGACAACCTTTACATCGGCCTGAAGGGCGACTTCGGCCGCAGCGAGGTGTCGCCCCGCCAGCTGACCTCCGACCTGCTCAACCAGCTTGTATGCGTGTTCGGCATCGTGACCAAGTGCTCGCTCGTGCGCCCCAAGCTGGTGTCCTCGGTGCACTACTCGGAGGCCACCAAGGAGTACACGACCAACCAGTACCGCGACGTGACCTCCATGCGCGGCGCGCCCACCCAGGGCACCTACCCCCAGTACGACACGGCTGGCAACCCGCTGACCACGGAGTTCGGCCTGTGCAAGTACATTGACAACCAGGTCAGCGGCGCCTGCATTGGAGGGGGGGGGGTAAACGCTCATGTGGAGAACGGAGTAATCATAAGTACTGTATGAGGTGCCGAAGTGCCCCAATAGGAACAGCAGGAGCATACTGACATCGCCAGCTCGTAGGACCCCCGCGGCTGCTGCGTTTGTTTGGGGGGGGGGGCTGTATTTGCCCATGCGCTAGGAACACGGGGACTGGGGGCGGGGCGCGGTCACAGGATTGACCGGGTGGCAGCGTGTGCGTGGGCCGCCAGGGTCAGCCCAAAGTTGACCGGCACGCTTGGGACTGACGGCTGTCATGTCCTGTCCGAGAGGCACGAAGGACTGACGCCGTCATCTTGTGCTGACACGTACCGGGATCCCGCCTCCTTGTCCTGTCCCGCAGACGCTGCACATTCAGGAGCTGCCGGAGACCGCGCCGCCAGGCCAGCTGCCGCACTCGACCGAGATTGTGCTGGAGGCAAGCCGGCTGCACCTGCACCGGGAAGGCCGGAGCTGGGAATAGGGGCGGGGCTCAAGGCCAGTAGGCAGTCACGTCACACACGTTTCGCCACCTTAGCTTTCGTATTTACATGCTCGTACCGGCTCCTGGTGGCGCCCACCTCAGGCGGACCTGGTGGACTCAGCGAAGCCCGGCGACCGCATCGCCGTGGTGGGCATCTACAAGCCGCTCACCAGCCGCCAGGCGGGCCACATCTCCGCCGTCTACAAGGTGGGCGCGTGGGCGGGTGCGGAGGAAACCAAAGGCCAGCACGTGTGCCTGGCACATACGACCTCGCCCTGCTGGAGGCAATAGCGCACGGCAATAGCTTGATTGGCGTCCCTCGCTCTTCGTCCCCTACATCCCTTCACTCTTTGTCCCTCTGTTTCTGACCCTTGCGTGCTACCCCTGTGTGCCGCCCGCAGGCCGTGCTGGTGGGCATCTCGGTCCAGAAGCTGAACAAGGACAGCCAGACCAAGGTGACCATGGCGGACGCGCGAGAGATCAAGCGCCTGGCCTCCAAGCCGCGTGTGCTGGACCTGCTGGGCGCGTCGCTGGCGCCGTCCATCTTCGGCCACGACATCATCAAGAAGGGTGAGACCGCGGGTTGAAGCGGAGCGGGTGGGAGAGCGGGTGGGAAGGCACGTACATGTGGAATGGCGGTGGGAGGGATACGGCGATGGCAACTCACCGGTCTACGTGTGTTGCGCCTGCACAGGTCTGGCGCTGATGCTGTTCGGCGGCCTGGAGAAGACGCTGGAGAACGGCACCCACCTGCGTGGCGACATCAACGCCCTCATGGTGAGGACCGTGCAGTGTGGATGCGGTGTAGGGGAGGGGACAGCGGCAGCAACGCCAGCCCATACGGCTCGCAAATCTGGAACAGTCAGGCTTGAGTGCTTGGCCCACACCTGACTGGCTCCTGTCTCTGTCCTCGCCTCGGCCGCAGGTGGGTGATCCCGGTGTGGCCAAGTCGCAGCTGCTGCGCGCCGTCATGAACATCGCGCCGCACGCCGTGTCCACCACCGGTCGCGGCTCTTCGGGCGTCGGTCTGACGGCCGCCGTCACCAGCGACGGCGAGACCGGTGAGTAGCCTGCCGCATCGGAATTGTGCCTGCGCTGTACTGCATAGCGCTTGCAGAGCAGCTTATGCGCGCCAAGCCCCACGGTACATGTTGAGCTCACACGTTTGCTGTTGTGTCTGTGCCTGCTGCCGCCACAGGTGAGAAGCGCCTGGAGGCGGGTGCCATGGTGCTGGCGGACCGCGGCGTGGTGTGCATTGACGAGTTCGACAAGATGAGCGACCAGGACCGCGTGGCCATTCACGAGGTGGGTGTGGAGCGTGGTGCAGTGCCGGGCGGGTGTGGCACTGGGCACGGGTGTTGGGGCAGAGGCCAAATAGGCAGTAGTGTGGTTAGAGGACTGGCCAGCCGTGTTTCAGGACCCTTGTTTTCAAGTACCCTAACCGCCCAAGCCCCGCACCTGCCCACACAGGTGATGGAGCAGCAGACGGTGACCATCGCCAAGGCCGGCATCCACACCTCGCTCAACGCGCGGTGCTCGGTGCTGGCCGCCGCCAACCCCCTGTACGGCAGCTACGACCGCCACATCAGCGTCACGCGCAACGTCAACCTGCCCGACTCGCTGCTGTCGCGTTTCGACCTGCTATTCGTGGTGCTGGACTCCATGAACGACGAGCGCGACCGCCAGGTGTGACCGGGCTTGAGTTTGCTGGACAGGCAGGGCTGAAGCGCTTGAGGGCTTAAGCTTCTGGGCATGTGACGAAGGGAACGAGCAGGTGTCAGGCAAGCACGTGACCGTGTAATTTGTTTGGTAACCTTCATGTGTTGACCGTGCTGTGCCTTGTCCGGCTGCTGCAGGTCGCCCTGCACGTGCTGCGCCAGCACCAGTACCGCCCGCCCGGCGACGACGGCCGCGGCGCCACCAACCTGCATGAGACCATCCACGACCGCCGCCTGTCGCTGGACCAGGACCCCGAGGACCTGCGCATGTGGCTCAAGATCGACACCCGCCTGCACGGCGCCGCCGCCGAGGCTGAGCAGCAGGTGGGCCCCGAGGCTCGGCACGCTCTCGGCAGCGCTGACCTTTCCGCATGGTTTGCTTGGTGCCGTGCAAGCTCGCAGCTTGGGTTCTGCTGATGACATGAATCAGAGACGCGTGCCCGGTACTGCCTAACACTGGCCCGGTGCACACACACGTCCCACACGGTACACAGGTGCTGACCACCGAGTTCCTGCGCAAGTACCTCATCTTCGCCAAGCGGAAGTACGCGCGCGCCGCTCAGAGCGCCGGCGGCAAGGGCGGCAGCTCTGTGCTGACCATGGAGGAGACCGCCATCAAGCGCATCGTGGACTACTACGTGTCGCTGCGCGCGCTGCCGCCCACGCAGCGCAACTTCCCCGTCACGCCGCGTTGCCTGGAGACCATCATCCGTTTGGCCACCGCGCACTGCAAGGTGAGCGTCTTCTCATTTGTTCTTGCAGAGACTGTGCCGGGCCGTAACCACTTAGCAACCGCGCGCCCTGGTAGAAGATTCCTTATTATAAAATACCAACCCGTGATATTTGCTCCTGCTTGCAGGTGCGCCTCGGCGACGTGATCAGCCGCCAGGACGTGGCGGTGGCGTGCGCGCTGCTGGACCACGTCATGCGCCGCGAGATCGTGGGTGAGGACGACCACGCCAACAAGGCCACCAAGGCCGCCCGCCGCAACGGCGGCGACGACGACGACAACGGCGACGAGGACGGCGGCGACGCGCCTGCGCACGGCCGCCAGGAGCAGGATGAGGAGATGGCGGATGCGGATGGCGCCGCGGCGGCGCCCGCCACCGGCGCCTACGGCGCTGAGGCCCCTGCCAGCGCCCGCGCGCGCCGCACGAAGCGCGCCCGCGACGCCGACGCCGCCGGCCCCAGCGGGCAGGAGGGCAACGAGCCGACGGGTGAGGTGGCGGCGCGCGGCCGCCGCCCCCGCGCCGCGCCGTCCGGCCTGACGGGCGATGTGGCGACTGCGCTGGCGGCGGCGGGCGTGCAGGTGGTGCCGGACGGCCACGAGGAGGCCATGGCGGCGCAGGAGGCCTCGGGCAGCGAGGTGAGCCGCGCACGGCTTGCACTAATGACGGTTCTAGTTGCTACTATATATAGCATGTCATTGGTGTGCATGACCGGCTTTGGGCTGACGTTGCCGCCATGTTTTACTCATGTGCCGCAGACGTACACCACCCTGGAGTCCCTGACGGACGCGGTGAAGAAGGCGGTGAACGAGCAGGTGGCCGCCATCCTGGAGCAGCGCGGCCGCGACGACCTGGTGGAGCTGGCCGAGCTCAAGGTGGGAGCGGGGGCAGGGGGGCTGCCAGCAACATAGGCCGTGCAAGTTGCTTGGGTTTGAGAGCGCACGTGTCAGAAGCCTAGGATGCGCACTGGTGCACACACCGTATCGGCAGCACGCTCTTGTAAGCCCTCTAACCTCTGCATCCTCGTCTCGCTTTCCCTCCCTCCTCAAAACACACACACAGCGCTGCGTGGCGGACCAGGGCTTCTCCATCTCCTCGGACGCGCTGGGCGCCTACCTGACCTGGATGTCCGCCAACCACGACACTGAGATGGCCAAGGGCAACTACCTGCCCGACATCGCCTACGACGTGGAGAGCAAGCTGTTCAGCTTCATGTAAGCTAGCTGTTTAGCTTCGTGTCAGCAGGCAGCTTGGCAGCTCGCACGGAGCCATGCCGTGGCTGATCGCAGAAGCAGGGTGCGGTGTCCTGGGATGCGGCGATGTGGCGGAACGCGGGGTCGTTTCCAGGTGTTGGTGGCGGTGGGCTTGTTCGGGATGCGAGCGGGTATATGGTAACACTCGAAGATGGGGGCGAACCTAGCTGTGTTGGTTCTTTTGGCCCCCGGTCCTGGCGCAATCACTGGGGCACTCGAGTTGGAGTGTGCGCTCTTGATTCATGGGCTTGTCGTGAGGACGTGGATGTCGAACAGATAGATGTGGTGGGTGGTGGGAGCTGGCTGCGTGAATGGCTGGGCAGGCCGCAGGCTCCTTTAAGAGCTAGGCGTTCAGAAGTATGGACATGTTTAGATGGGCAAGAGACAAGGATGCCAATTGCATCTACGCTGCATACCGTATACGGTGTGCGTTCGGACTGTGGAGTGGAATAGAGCATGGCACGCGCCCCATCTTCCCTGGCCCAGCATTCTGTGGTCCAGGGGCAGTGGGGGTTTCGCAGTGCTACGGTAGCAGGCCCGTCGGCCGCACGTGCACAACGCACAGCAGGTTGCGGGTGCTTACACGACGAACTCGGATGGATGACCTTAAGACCGCCGAAGCATCGTCGATAATGCTGATGAGCAATCGCGAAGGTCTCCCTGGTTCTGTAACAAGAAGACTGAGCCGCCTCTCTGCCGCAATCATAGAAGTCACTCAACCTCTGGCCTTGATCACGACCTAGCTCACAGTCAGTCTTCACGACTGACGTGCACACAACAAGCCGCGCCCTGTACCGCTTGCCAATAAGCACGTACCGCCTGACAACGCGCACTCCGTCACGACCGGCCCTCCTGATGCCACGCACTAGCACCGTCCGTCACTCCGTCCACGCACGGACGCACCCTAGTCGGCTGCCTCCCACCAAGCCGTGTGCGTACCCGCCGTTCACCCATGCCTGAATCTAGTAGATGCCCGCAGGCCCGCAGCGTCTACAGAGCGTAGATAACCCCTCCCGCCGCATCTACGCTCCGATATTGTACACAGGATGACCCCCAGAATTGTTTCCAACAGGGGCAAGCCCCCAAGTCCCCCAAAACGCCTCAGGTACTGCCAAATTCGCGCCAAAATGGCTACACTCCGTGGTAGCGCGGCCCAAAATTCCAAAAAATTCTTTTGGGCAAACATCTACCGTGTAGATGGTAAGATGGAAAATACGAGCACTGCCGTTCACCCTGGCCAACCCCCCAACTCCCTCCCTCCCTTGCACGTGTCCACTCACTGCCCATCACCGCGTGTCACAGCCACCCACTCAGTCCGCTGCCCGTGCGTCCGCCTCCATTCGGAAGGTGCCCTCATTGGCAGCCGCCACCGCCGCGGAGGGCAGCTCCGCCAGCCGCACCGCGCGCCACTCGCCCAGCCACTCGCCCGCCTCCGTGCAGATGCCCTCAAACCTGCGCGCAGCGCGGGGGCCACAAGCAGGTTGGCGCGCGCATGGAGGGTCCGGCAGACACCGTGCGTGTGCAGCGCGCTGAGGCGGATAACGGTACAGCAGAGCAAAGAGCAGGAGGTGTAGCCAACAAGATAACGCAACCCTCGCGGCAGAGTGCAGCCCGCCCGGCTTGCTCCTGCTTGCTATCGGGAATCGGGAATCAGGGTGTATGCCCCGGCAGCAGCGCGAGCGCACCACACGCCACCTACACACCAATACACCACTCTAGACACCATACACCAATACAATGACGCTGACGTTCCCTATTAGGGGTGAGCCAGGCCCTTTTCATCCCCTCAACGCAGCTCGCACACGCCACAGTCGGCAGCGTAGAGCACGACGGCAGGCATGCAGGACTCACACGAGCTCCGCCAGGCCGTGCCCACGTTTGAAGAACACACGGCCATCGGCCGTCCAGCCGCCGCCGCTCAGCGCCGCCGGCTCCAGAACGGGCAGCGTCGCCGCCACGTGTTGCGGCCCAGCCACCGCCTCTCGCCCCAGCCGTCCGCGCATGCCGCCCCCAGGCAGCAGCTCCACCTCTAACCTCAGCGCCTGCAGGCCGCCCGTGCGCGCCACCGCCGAGCCCCGCAGCCACACCGGGCCGGGGCGCAGCAGTGGCTGCGCAGTGCCGCTGCTGCTGTCAATTCTGTTGCCGCGGCTCCTGGTGGAGCCCCTGTTGGATGCGGACGAGGAGGCTGCTGCAAGCTGGCAGGCGATGTCGGGGGCCTCGAGATGGGAGGAGAGGCTGGCCAGGGGCGGGCTGCGAATGGCAATTGCGTGTACCAGGGCGGTCGTGGCTTCTAAGGTGCTGTCCCGCTGTTTGTTGGGAGCCGCCAGGTCTCCAAGGGCTGCCGCAGATGGACTCGACGGTGGCACGGCAATTTGGGAGGAGCCCTGTGAGAGCAGCGCAGTGCCGCTGCTGCTGCCGCCGTTGCCAACACTGCATGTCTCCTCACGAAAGAGGTAAACCTGATTGAAGGTCCCAGATGTGGGGCGCTGCGGTGGCGGCGCGCCTGTGCTGCCGCCCGCGGCGGTGTGTGAAGCCGAGGCCGAGATGCTACGAATAATGGAGCCGACCGCTGGCACGGCGCCCGGTGTCCAGCGCGGCCCGCCAAGCCCATGCACGTAGGCAGGCATGCTGGGTGGGCTGCGTGGCCCGCTCCAGCTCTGGGCCAAGGCTGCCGAGTCGCCTTTCGCAGAAGACACGGCCACCTTGGAGGGCACTGCCGCCGCCCAGCTCCCGGTGAGCAGGCCGCGGGAGTCGCACTTGCCTGTCAGGGTCAGCAGACGTGTTTTGGGGTGGGAAAGATGTACGTGTGTCAGGGGAGGTGCGTGCGTGTCGGCTGGTCGGTGCCGTGCTGTGCGAAGTCGCTTGCTCCCCGTGCCCTCACCGTATGTAATGCGGAGCCCAGCTTTATGTGCATACGACACAGTAACGGAATCATAGGAAGCCCCCAAGCATCTCTTGAGGCTTACCTGTTAAGGTGACGGGGATGGGTTGCGCCAGCTGGTCCAGCATAAGCAGGGACAACTGGCCGCCAGGGCTCCATCTGCCGCGCAGAACCGGGCTGGTCCAGCTGCAACCCAGACAAGCGCCCCAGCCCTGCGGCGTGACCTGCATGCTGCCCCGCACGCTTCCATCTTGGCTGCGAGGATAGGAGAACTGTGAGTTACCAAGCGCTAAGCTTGGCGACATCGGCATTCGCGTGTCCACGCGACAGCTCACCACAGGTTCAGCGAGCTGCCGTCAACGCCGAACCCATATCCTGTGTCTCCGTTGACGTTGCCGCTCATTGAGTATCGACCGGGCTGCAGCGTGTGATCAGCGGGCTGCTCCCTAGCGCCCCGGCCGTTGCGCCAGAAGGCCATGTCGTGTCGCGTTGACGAGTTCAGGCCGGCCCTTGCGCAGCTGTCAAATTTATGTCTAGTCCGGAGTACCAGATAAGATTAGAACGCCTCGAGCAGAGCCTTTGAGAGTTACACGTCGCAAGCCTTTTCCAGGTAGCGGTTGGCTCGTCAAACGCTCGACTGTATGAACAGGGTTTCCTTGTGACATAATGTAATCCATAAATGCCTCCAGTACCAACATTCTTACTTTTGCACTGGTCGCCACTGTGCCCATGCATTCGTGCACAGACAGCACCCGCACCCCCCATGCACAGGCCACCAACTCGCTGCTCTGCTCGATTTACGCCGCCGTCGCCCCTCATTTCCCCGTCGGCACCTGCCCCACAACCGCTCCACTCCTCCACACGCCACTTCAGTTCACAAAGCAGTCCTTGCTTGCGTCGGGCTCAAACCCGTAGCGCGCCGCAAAGCGCTGCCGCACCTCGGGCTCTATGAGGTTTACGTTTTTGAGCTGGTTGCCCAGCCCCACCCAGCCCGGCTTGCAGTTGTGCACGCGCGCAAAGATCTCCAGCTTGCGCGTCCCGGGGCTCAGCCGCTCCAGCAGGGAGTACATCTCGTCGGGCTTGCGCGAGGTCTCCCGCACCTCCGCCACCACCACGTCCGTGTCCACGTACCTGCAGAGGCGGCGGCAGGGAGGGAGGGAAGGGCATGGGAGGGAGGTAGGGAAGGAGCATGGGAGAGTGGGCAGGAGGGTGGAACATGCGGACGTACGAATGGTCCACGTGCAATGGTGGCACCGGACGCCACGCACCACCTTCTTTGTACTTCAACGGTTTCCACTCTCCCCGCTTTCCCCTAACGGCCCCGCGCCAGCCCGCGCAGGGGTGCCTGCGCGGGCTCCCCTCCCTCCCACTACCCTCCCTCCCCCCCATCCTTCCACCCTTCCGCCCCCGCCCACCTGTTGAGCTGCGGGCTGCCCTTGATGCCCACCAGGCAGTGCTCCTTGGAGTGGTTGAGCCAGTGGCCGGTGCGGCCGGTGCGGATGAGGCGCTGCAGCTGGTTGGTCTTGACCCAGATCAGCTCGTCCACGCGCTTGTAGCCCCACTTGGCCATGCACTCGCGAGCCAGCTCCATGGCGCGACCTTGGGGGCGAATGAAGTGGTTTGAGGAAGAATGGTCGCGGGGGCGTGCAGGCGGGACAGCGCGGACTGAGATCTGGGAAGCTTCTTGAGATGGGTGCGATGGCCATAGCCATTCCCAGTTTCCCACGCCCCCCACTGAACCCCTCACTGCGCCTGATGCTCTTCCCCTTCTCCATCTCCCGCTATCCCTCCCTCGCTCCCTCCCTCCAACCCCCCTCCCCCGCTGCCCTCTCACCTGTGACCCACAGGAACAGCACTCCGTTGTCCTGCAGGCAGCCCACGTTGAGGTTCACCATCTCGTCGTCCTTCATGGTGCCGTATGGCAGGTCCTGTGCGGGCGGGTTGTGCCAGCGCGATGTGTGTCTCAGAGAAGGGGTTAACGCGAGTCGCCACAAGGAGTAGCAGCAGAAGGTGTATAGATTACCCTCAACGCGATCATCAAATAAGCACTCGCACGCCCGCATACGGAACCAAGCAACGCGCCGCCCCCAGGCGCCCCCGCCCCCCACATACACACTTTGGTCTGGGCGGGCTTTGCTTTGTTGTTTTTGGGCTGAGCCCCCCCAGCGCAGCGTTTCAGGGGGGGGGGCGAAGCCCCCCAGGAACACCCCTGTCCGTGGCTGGTGGCTGGTGCGTCGGCAAAACATAGCATACTGGCGCAAACCGCGAGTGCTACGTATTAATATGTGTTAATGCCTATTGCATGTAAATAGGTGGCAGGGAAAATTCGGGCGGAGCGAGAAGTGCCTTCGCGCGTCCATGGACAATTGACTTTCGCGAGGTCGCGAGGAAAGCATCCGGTGCCCGCTGATATGCAGTCTCTAAGGCAAACTATGTTGGCGGCAAGCAAAGCGGGGAAGTATATCGAAAGGTTTGAGCGACTTGCTGAGCCATGCCTGCCGACGCGCCAGAATGCCGAGAAGCCCCGAGGTCGCCCCCGCCCCGCGCCTAGCCCTTTGAGCGTGGGGCGCCGGGGAGGTGTTGAGTATGACAGGAGGCGAAAGAACTGCTTGGGGTGTTCGGGAACGTGACAAGGCACGCGTGGCCCCAACCCGAGTGACGAGTGTCCCTAGCCGATGCGCCTGCGTGTCGTAGCGGCATGGAGGCTCTGACGGGGCGTTACACGCCTACAGCTCCCAAGCGTACGGGGGCTCAGCCCATTTTCCAGCTGTACAAAGCTGACACCCCTTGTTCTACACACAGTTCGCTTTCTTCATTCTGCACCCACCGCCCACCTGGTGGATCTCCCAGGGCGGGTCTGCCATGATGACTCCGAACTTGCCCAGCACCGTCATGTCGAACGAGCGCACGTCGCAGTTGATCCACTGCGGGTCCTGGAGAGCCTGAAGGTACCTGGAGGCACAGGGGCAGCGGAGGGGGAGGCAGAGGGATTCCGTGCATACTAGGTGAGGCGAAGGCAATGACTAACCAGCGAGGGAGAGAGCGAGGTAGAAGGAGAGGAGAGGGGAAGGCCGGTCGGGAGGGGGTGGGATAGGGAGGGGAGGGGATGTATGGGTGCTATGTGCCCGGGCCTGAAGGGGAGTGGAAGATGCAGAGGAAGGACGATCACGGGGCGGGCGGCATGCCGCCATTGCGGGTGCGATTGCACCCGAGGCGCACATGGCCAGGCCGCCATGACAACAGCAGACCAGCCGACAACACCTTCAAAACCAGTGCACCCCGGCTGGTCTGGCCATCCCCGACTGGTTTCCTCGCCCCCCCCCCCCGCGCCTGCGCCTCCTGCGCGCTCCTGGTGTGCCGGCACTCACTTGGGCACGGACGCGCGCAGCCGAGCCATCTCCGACCCCATGCCTGGCACGTCGGGCTCGGGGTCGGGGCGGTAGTGCACGTACTTGCAGGTGCGCATGTTCCTGCGACACACATGTGTACGTGCGAGTGCGCGTGTGTGTTTCAGGTACAAAACATACGCGAGAGCTACAAGGGGCAGCGGAGGAGGCTGCCGAAGTTTCCGCTTCACGAAGTGATCCATCCCAGCCACCCAGCATCGCCCCACGCCCCACGACCCTTGCCCCCTCACGCACCTGCACGTGTCCAGGTAGCTGCAGTTGCCCAACGCCACGTCAGTGTGCGGCTGCACCACCCGCAGGAAATGCAGCCGGTGGCAGGCCAGCGGCACGCCGTTGACCCTGCGGCGTGGGGCGTACGTACGGGTGCATAGTTCGTGGTTAACAGCGCAAGAAAGAAACAGGTTCGCGTCCACGATCGCGCAAGCCCCCCGGCAAGGACTGACTGGGGCGTGGAGCCCGGTCGTCAGCACACAGCGACCAGTCACCGCGCATGACCCGCTTTCGCTTCTGCCGCAGCCTGCGCCCTGGAACAGCTGAGCCAACGCGCCTAACGCCTCACGCCCCAGGCCTCCGGGCTGCCACCCCACGAACCCCACGACCCCGCGCCCCCACCTCCTGCACTCGTCCTTGGTGAGGTGCGGGCAGTGCTCGCGGATGGCCGACCCGCCGGCGGTGCGGAACTGCTCCACGCGGGCGGACTCGCGGGCGGTGGGCTTTGACAGGATGTCAAGCAGTTCAGAGCCCCTGTGGCGCGCATGGTGCGTCGCGTCAGTGGGTGGGGTGTTGGTGGTCAAGGGAGCACTAGAGTGGCGCGGTGTGTGGTTGGCGAAGGCATGGCGGGACAGCGGGAATTCGGGCGGAGCATGTTGGGCATGGCTTGAGTCGTGTGCATGCCGTATCCCTGCCGTATTCGTGCATGGGCCCGCACCAGCAGCTCAGTGCCCGCACCAGCCGCCCAGTCGTCCCCACTGCAAGGCTCCATTCATTTCTCCATCTTGTACGGGTTCTCCTAACCCCCACTCACTTCTCCACCTTGACCTTTTCTTTGACGCTGCGTTTCCCCAGCAGGTCATCCAGCTCGCTGCCACCCGGCCCGCCGCCCAGTCGCATGCGCTTGGCGTCAGGCATGGCGTCCTGCTGCTGCTGCTGTTGCTGCTGTTGCTGTTGTTGCTGTTGCTGCTGGGGGAAGGCGCCCATAGGCGGCATGCCTGGGAAGCCCATGCCTGCGGCAAAATGATGGGTGGCGCGTCAGCAGGTGCGTCAGGAGGCGCGTTAACAGGTGTGCCCGGAATGCCGTGTGAGAGCCAGACCGCTACAGTAGCAACTGACGCCGCGCCCTTCCCAGGCGGGCGACTGCTGCTGGCTGCTTTTCCGTCCCGTCGTGTCCGCGGCTGTTCCCGGCCGCGTAATGCTTTACTTGCATTCTTGGCATTGCCACCCCACCGCACCCCGCCTGTCCCCGCCCCTGTCCCTGCACCGCCTCCTCCCTCACCTGGCCCCATGAAGCCGCCCGGGCCGCCCGACATGCCGAAGCCGCCGCCCGGCCCCATCAGGCCGCCGCCGTCCGGACTCATCATGCCGGGCCCACCCATCATGCCACCCGGGCCCGACATCATGCCCATCGGCCCGCCCGGCCCCATCATGCCGCCTGGCCCGGGCCCCGGCCCCATCATGCCGCCAGGCTGCGAGTCGCCGCCAGGCCCACCGCCGCCGCCCCCTGCTCCTGGCCCCGCCGCGGACTGCTTGTTGCGGTCGGGGTCCTCAATGCCCGTTAACCTGCGGGTGTATGAGGTAGCGGTGTTTTGGAGTTGGGGATGGCTCTGGCCCCAGCGCTACCTGCATGCTGTGGCATTCACTGCACCCGCCCTGCCTCTGCCCCTACCAGGCCGCACGCCTGCCGACTGGCTCGACCACTCGCCATGCACAGGCCTGAAGCCCGCACACCTGGTTGACCTACCCCATGCGCCCCGCACACAACATACCGTACGCTGCGTTCCGCTCTGCCGGCGTTCCTCTTCCCATATGTCCGTTTCCCGCCTCTCGCATCCCACCTCCCGCCGCCCTGCCCGCTGCCCGCCACCAACAACAACTTGTTCCACATGCGCATCCACAGGCACTCACACACGCACACGCACACACACAAGCACGTCTTTGCGCTTGTCCTCCTTGTGCTTTTCAACACAAGCACGCACCTGGACAGCGCCGGCCGGTCAGCTCGTGTGATGTACATCCGTACGCCGTCCGCGAAGGCCAGCTGGCCGATGCGCAGGCAGGTGAACTCCGAGGCCCCGAACTTGAAGCTGCGACATCATGGGGATACACAATGAAGAATGCCGCGCCCCGGAGGTTGCTTTTTGCCTGCGCGTCCACACAAGCACATGGGCAACTTGTGGGCCCCGGCCAACGCCGCGCCGCACACACACACGCGGACTCACCTGATGGAGGCCATTTTGTGCACCACCTCCTCCGGCCCCGTCAGCCCCAGCGCCGCCAGCGCCGCCTCATAGCGCTCACCGACGGGCGAGGCAACGATCTGTGGGAGGTGCGGGTGGCACAGGGAGGCACGCCCGTGTGCGTGTTATGCAGGCACCCAAGGCCTGCTTACCCGCCCAGTCCGCCTTCTCCCCTAACGCGGTAGCCCCCACAGTCTTTCCCCCGACCGCCGACAGGCCGCGTTGTATGACGCGAAGGTACGCGCCCCACTGGCGTCCCTGCGCCCCAAGATTACACACATCCGTCCGATCTTCACCGACCTTCTTATGGAGCGCCTGAGTGTCCACGGGGACAAGCACCGCGTTTTCAAACAGGAAGCTCGTGATGACATGGAACACAGTCTTCTCTGCCTCCGCCTTCGCCGGCTCGCGTGGGACCTCCACGCTCGCTGGCGTGAAGAATTTCCATTTAATCAAGTCCTTACATCTAAATACTAGCTTCTCCCTTAGCTGCCTAATTTTATCTTTTGCATCTTGCAGCTCTTTGGCGTTTCGCCCCGCCTCGTCCGCGCCTTGGGGCCCCCCAGGCTCCATTTAAGCGTATCGTCGTGTGCGCTAACATATAATACTGAAAGAAAACGGTTTGCCGCTGGAAACCCTTGCCCATGCAAGATCCGCAAGCAGTTGATTTGGTGCTCTTTGAGGCGCCAATTTCGAGGATTAAAAGAGCCAAGCAACCACGCTCACCTCAAACTACACACGCAAAGCTAACAAATCCCAGCGTATTCGCGAGAACATCGTCCGGCCGCGTGACAGAGGCCGCAATCCACGCCGGGAAAGGGCCCTTAAAGCATTTGAGTGTGCAAGTAAAGGCGACCGCTAAGCGTGGGTGCCAAGCGTGCGCGAGGCGCCAGAAAGCCAGCTTTCCCGCAACATGCGTCGCGCCTTTGCTTCACGGTGTCGGGGCTCCCGGTGTACGCCGGTGATAGCCCAGGCTCAATTTGGTGGTGCAATTGTGAGTCGACTTGCCGGCAGCGCCAAAGTCCTTCGCGGCGATTCTTCATTCCACCTTCCGTTGCTCACGCCTGGCGACGGGCCTAGCCCGCAATTGCCGTTTCTGGCGTCTGTGGAGTGTGCTCGTGCTGGCTTCGTAACTGTTGCACCCGCCGCTACATCTCAAGGCGGCGTCGGTCTAGTCAGTCCTAGGGTTTCGGCGCCGGTACTGCCACTGCCTTCGGCCCCCCTTAGCGACGCGCCGCGCGCCTGCGCCAGCAGCTGCGACCGCGCCGGCAGCTGCAGCTGCGCGGACAGCACCAGCCAGATGCTGGACGTGCTGTATGCTCTGGGCGGCACGGGCGTGGTCACCACCGCGGACGGGCAGGAGAGGACGATTAGCTCGGGTGAGTCAATTGTACCTGTACCGGGGTGGACACGCGGGTACCGCGTACCCGACGCGGGTCAACGCCCGCTTCTCCACAGCCTGCGCACCTGACACACCTCCCATTCCTGTGCCCAACCCTGTACCCAATCCTACGTGCTCCATCCTATGTGCCCGCGTGCCCAATCCTACGTGCCCAATCCTGTACGCAGTATGCCCAATCCTGTGTGCCCAATCCTATGTGCTCAATCCTGTGTGCCCAATCCTGTGTGTCCAATCCTGTGTGCCCACGCAGGCGATTCACTGGTGGCCTGGCACAACAGCACGCAGCTGCGCTCGGTGCCCGGCGAGGAGCCGCCGGTGCTGCTTAAGTTCCACTTCCCCGCCGCAGTGCTCATGCTGCCCCCCGGCACCGTGGTGGCGCCGGCACCCAGCCATGCCGATCTCAAGGTAAGGGTTCCGCAGGGGCTTGAGTTTATGGCCGCTGAATCTCTCCAAATTGTACTGACCGGAGGCGGGGCGGACGCATTGCTCGCTATGTCTTGGTGCCACCAGGGTGACCAGGCACCCGTCTTCTCTTCTCTGCAGCGGAGTCTGCAACCTGACCTGCGTTTCCGGCCGGGCCTCTGTACTGTACTGCAAGCTGTGCTGTACGGTACATTCGAAACATCCTCTGATTATTGGCGCGCTGGTAATTATCGCACCGCCCGCAGGTCCTGGTGGACGAGTGCCAGGGGCCGCACGACGGCGAGTTGTCGGTCCAGGAGGCAGACGACCTGCTTCGTGGCGTGCAGACTCGCGCCGCCCGCGCCATCTCCCACCTGTACGCCGCACAGCCCGAGGAGCAGCCGCCAGCAGCCAGCGGCAGCCGGAGCGCGCCGTCCGTTGCGTCGACAGGGCCCGCCTCGGCGGCTGGCCCGGTGGTGACGGCGAGTAACGCAGTGCCGGTGCCGCCGCTGCTGCGGCGCCTTTTCCGCAACGCAACCGGTGCATGGCTACCCGGGCTCGGCAAGTTGAGGCCACAGGCCGCACAGAGGCAGCAGCCTCAGGCCCATGCAGCAGCCCGCAACGCAAGCGCGGCCAGCAGCACGCCTTCGCCGCCTGCACCGGCAGCAGCAGCCGCATGCCCCACGTCGGCGGCCGCTGCCGCCGCCGCCTCTTCCGGCTGTGTGCTGCTCCAGCGGGCGTTGGAGGACTTCAAGGCGTTTCGCTTCCCGCGCCAGACCAACAAGCTGGCGTTCGTGTTCGACCCAGCCGAGCTGGGCCTGTCGCTGTCCTTCGGCGTGGAGGTGAGGCTGTGGGCCTCGGGCCTCGGGGCTGTGTGCGCGGTGTTGCATTTGCAGATGCAGATGCGACACATAGTATTGTGCCGGGCTGTCAGCGGCCGCAACACTCCATTTGTCAGCCCGCCACCCGGCTCGCATGGCTATTGGTTCCGGCCCTGGCCCACCCCGCTCCCGCCCCGCTCCCGCCCCGCTCCACCACGCTCAGGTCTTTGAGCCCGGCCACCACACGCCGCTGCACATCCACAAGACCGCGCACGAGCTGTTCTTTGTGCTGGCGGGCGAGGGCGTGGCCTTCTGCAACGGCCAGCGCTTCACCGTGCGCGCCGGCGACGTGGTGGTGTTCCCGCCGCGCGCCGTGCACGGCATTGACAACAACACCGAGTCCAAGCTCTACTGGTGGGTGCAACAACGTGTTGCTTTGCGAGCATGTGGACATGCAAGGTGCGGCGGTCTACTCTGCGTGTAGGCAGCAGCAACCAGCATGGAAAAGGCTGTACGGTTTACCAGATAGATGTTGCGCTGACAGTGTGTGTGCGCCTGTCCCCCACACCACACACCGAACCGCACCGCGCAGCCTGCAGCTGATGACGCCAAACGAGGCGTTTGTGGAGCACGTCCAGAGCGGCGAGGCGGTGGGCCGGCTGGACGACGAGGTACGTGTGAGCAGTGGGTGCGAGCGTGTGTGCGGGGGTGGGCGCGAGGTGATGGTGGTAAAGGTGCGCAGCGGAAGAGGAAAGGTGTGGTGTGGGGGCGTTCTGTCTTGGCTTTCGGCGGCACGATCTTACCCATGCTCTGCTCCTTTCGTCCTCTTCACGCAGGACATTTGTAACCTGGCTTCCCGCCACTGCTGAAGCGGATACACACAAATCGCTTGACACCTCATCGCCTGCCGTTGACAAGGCGGCTCGCGGGAAGGTGTGGTCCCTGCAGCGGTTGACAGATGTTGGTCCGACCGCCGACTGCGGACACCCCCCTTCATGCCCGTACCTCTCTCACCACAATACCACATGCTCCCGCCACGATTGAAGCACCGCGAGCAGCAGTGAAGGTCCCTGGTGCTGCTGCTGCTCGATATGTGGGGTGCTGCAGGTGGGCATTGCCGCGTGTTGAATAGGAGCGTGGTAGGACGAAAGCATTGTGTGCATGTGATTTTTCCTTGTGCCCATGCCCAAGAGATTCCTTTATACGATGGTGATGCCAATCTTTCTTTGATTGTGAGTGTTCCAGTGGTGTGAATTTGTAAGTGCGGTGTTTGATTTACTGAAAGGTGCTGGGCAGATACGGCGAACGTTGGCTGGCGTTGGGCTCTGTGCTTTTCTGCGAGCTCTTCAGACGCTGCGGCCCGGTGTCTACAGCATTGTTGCCGCTTGCCAAAAGGATATGGGGTTATCGGACAATTGCTTAGCAACGGGCATGAAGAATAGCTGCTTCTTCATGTACAGTAGTTTGCTCTGTGACATTACAGCGGCCTGCGCATGGCCGGAACGTGCAAGGGTGCGGCGAAGTAAGCGAGGAGGGCATGTGCTGTCCCTCCGCAAGTTGGGATGACAAAGTGTACACTCACCCGGGACACAATAGGAGTAGTGGGAGTTTTATGGCCGGAAGTGACGGCACGACGGCGTGCCCTGCGCCCGTGTTCGCATTGACACGCGAGCGTGTGGAAGAGCCATTACTGTTGGGGATGGAAGGTGAACTGGGAGTCCCTGAACAATCTGGCGGCGGCAGGTATGGTCATTGTGGCGTTGTGGCCATCAGCGGGTTCCGCCTTAAGGACACCAGGCTGCGATGGAATGGCGGTCTCCGGTTTGGGGCTTAAGATGCTGCATCAGGTCGAATAGGCGAGCGAATAAGGAAGGCCAAGGAGGATGGCGGCTGTGGTGAGCCCGAGAGCCGCGCTGCTTGCGTCTGGTGTAGCGGGGTGCAGGGGGGTGTCTGTGTGGGCAAACCGGCGGGCCAGGCTCGCCACGCGTGTGTGCAGCGCGGTGGCTGCTCTTCAGCCTGCCCGCAAGAGGCATGACTGTGGGTACGGCAGGACCGATTGTGAGGACCAGTGCCGATCGTGCGGACTTGTGTGATACACATGGACCAGGTGTGATGTGTCTGGCCTCTGTTCTGGCAAGCCGTGTGTTGCGCAGCTGCGGCTAGGGCCATTAAACATGGGCTGGCGCAATACCTGGAGGGCTGCTTTATATTTTACAGTGCAAACAAATATGCACCCCTGCTGTTGCACACGTAATCGCATGGCCGCTCAACCGCTCACCCAGTGAACGCGGTATCATATGACAAAAGCCGCGTCGCCCGCGTGCGTCTTCGTTACGCAGCGCTCACTGGCTTAGCGCATTCACTGTATGGCTACTGCTACGCCATTACTCTAGCGTCCTTGCACTCGTCACGAGTCGCCAGTGATGCACTCGCCACAGGCCCACAGCTGACAGCTACACTGTCCATACATGCTGGTAAGCGTTGAAACCAAGCACGCTGAGTAGCCACTAACCGCACGTACCCCGTGCGAGGCCTGGCCGGCCTGGCCTTGCGCTTCAGCCCCAGCGCGCAACACCGCCGTCCAGCAACTCCGTTGCGGACCATGCCAGCAGCACACTCGCCTCGCTAACCGACGGCGTCTTGCATTCGCATTCACTAGCAAGCACTTTGCTAACCGGCTCCGGCCCTCACATCTGCGGCCCTCACATCTGCTTGACCGTACAGGGGTATCGGCAGTCTGTCCTGCTGGCCGCACTTCTGATCCCCGCTTCATGCAATCACACTCTCCCAGTGCGCAGCCTACCGAGGAACCTAGTTGCCTAGTGCGTCCTCATGGCCTTCACCGGTAGCGTCACCGCTCACACCCCTCCAAGCCGCGGCACACGTGCATACCGCACCATGTCGCAGCTTCAACCGCCTGTCCCTGCCACTGCCGGATACCGGAGCCTCCAACAGGTTACAGTAGCGCCCTCGTCAGCTGCCAATCCCCTTCATCCCCGCCAAGTTATCGTAATTTCCATCCTGCGACTCCTGCCCCCGCCACCACCGCCACCAGTCTGCGACAGTTGCCTCCGCTCCCTCCGCTTTCCCCCGCTCCTCCCGCGCATCCATCCACCGGCGTTCCACCCCCGCACCCATCCACCGCCGCTGCGCCGCGCCAAATTGCACCGTTTACCGCACTCGAGGTCCGTCCATGCACCACGGTACGTCTGCACCACCCCATTCTTGAGCTACTGCGATGCCGGCGGCGCCAGCGGCTTGACCAGGTGCGCCGCCAGCAGCCCCACGATCAGGTCACCGCCACGCTCGTTCACGTGGATGGCGTCCGGGCTGAGCACCGCCGCGCCCACCGCGTCGCTCTGCGCGTTAAAGCTGCGGCCCCATAGGTCGTGGGCAAACTGACAGCCCATGATAGCCTTCGCGGCCTTGCTGAAGGGCACCGGCAGCACCAGCGGCCGCCAGCTGCCGCCCGCCTGGCGCGACGCCTGATTCTTGGCGATAGCGGCCTTGAACTCGGAGCTGATGTCAACAAGCTTCACGTCCATGACCACGGCACGCGGCATGGCGCCGGCGGCGGGCTTCAGAAGCGCCTTTTGCGCCTTTGCGAAGTCCAGAACGACCTGGGTCAACGCGGCGTTGTATGCATCCACCTTGGCGTTGACCGCGTCTGTGAGGTCCTCGCCGAGCGGCGGCAGCTTCATGACCAGCAGGGGTACCGGCGTCGGCGCCGTGGTGGTGGTGGTGGTGGCGCTGGTGGCGGAGGAGGCAGAGGCGGAGGAGGCAGAGGCGGCGCGCGCCCGGGCGTCCAGCTTGGCGGCAATGGTCTCCAACAGGGCACGATACCTGCAAACATGCGGGTGTGCAGGTGTAAATGGATGTGTACGTATGGGCTCCAAATGAGGCACATGCACAGAAAGTGGGCACAGGCTTTTAGGGTAGATACGAAGCGCCCGCGTACTGCCGCCGCTGGCAGCTGCGGCCCGCCTCCGCCCACTCACTGCTGCGTCCAGGTTTCGAGCGTGGCGGGCCCCGTGTCGCCGTTTGCAATCCCGAACCACCTGAGGTGCGCGGTGTGTGCGACAGGGCCGAAAGGCAGGCGGTATGGCAACACCATGCACGGCAAGCAATGTCGGACGGAAGGTCGTGAGCACTGTCGGCAAGGTACGCCTCCACGCGTTGTCGAATGGCTGCAACCCCAAGATGTGGAACCGTGATGCACAAGTCTCACCGTTGCCCGAATGCGTCCTTCCCCTCGTGCGCGAGGGAACGCAACACGTCGTTGGTGCCTATGAGCAATGTCACTGCCGCTGGCACCGCGACACTCTTTCCAAGAGCGTTGAAGCTCTTGTCTAGGTTCCATAGCACGTTCATGGTCTGCAGACCGTTAACGCCACGGTTCAGGAAGCGAGCGTTTGGAAAGACCTTCGCCAATTCCAGCACCCAGGCCGCGCCGGCTTTGCCGAATGTGTGAGAATCGCCTAAACACAAGACAGCAGGCATCGCTGCCGCCATCGTCGTCACCCAAGGTTGCAATCAGTGGCAGTTGGGGACTCCCACAGTATTGGCTATTCTGCTGAGTGCTCGGTAACTCGAGGAAGTATTTGTGTTAAGTTTCTGATGTCCATGGACGTTCTTTCGACGCATCAACGGCACGGAGCTCCTCTTACAATCTTCCCACCGCCCCACGCACTGCGGCGAGCTCTCGCCCCCGACCCCCCATGAACACACACGAATGCTCACCAAGACTCCAAGCCGCCTACTACCGTAATCTATTACGTGTTGATAAGCTAAGCCAACCAGCTCCACTTCCCCAGCTCTTGCCTTTGTTCCTCCAAACCCAAGCGTAACCCTACTCTTCAGCCGCCATTTTACTCGGCCGCGCGTTCCCTGGCTCATGAGCTGCGTCAGCAGGTCCCTCATGTAACCAATGCAAGATGCATCTATCTGCCGCCATCTACCCGTCATCTACTCCGCCACGGTCTTAAGCTTGAGCTCCTTGGCGTTGACGATGCTGGGAGCGGCCAGCGGCGCGGCGGCCAGCGGTTTGTCCACAAAGCCCAGGATGTCCTGCTTGTTCCACACCGGGTAGCCGGACAGGATGCCGGCAACGTTGGCGGCGGCCAGCGTGGCCTGCAGGGGTTGGGAAGGGAGGGAAGGTGGGAATGGGTTGGGTGGGAGGGGGAATGTCAGGAGTGCCGAGTGTTGATATTAAGTCATAGCTACCATGTCAACACCGAGGGCTGCCAAGGGATGCTGGTCACCGCACAGGCTGTGGCGTGCGGGTGCTGCCAGCGGACTGAAATCGGCTCCGGCCTTCAACCCGCCCCGCTGCCTGCCTGACGGAGTGATTCCACACCCACATGGTCGGCCTACACACTCACACCCACGCCCATACCCATATCCCCATACGTGCCCGCGCCCGCGCCCACGCCCACGCCCACGCCCACCATGCCGCTGCGGGTCCACAGGGACGCGGAGGCGATGTGCGGCACGATGACGGCGTTGGCGCAGTCGGCCAGGCCGGGCTTCATGGCGGGCTCGTCCTCGAACACGTCCAGGCCGCACCTGCGGTGCAGCGGGTCAGGGAGGGGGGGTGCGGGTTGTGGGGGAGCGGGTCAGGGGGGGGGCGCGGGTCGCTTGCAACAGTTCAAAACATGGTAAGAACGAAGGGGTGGGAGAGAGGCAGTTGAGTGGTTGAGTCATGCCGGTGTCTATGTGGCGGAGACGAGCCGCATCACCATATGGCCTGCTTGCAGTTCCAAACGTGGCACCATATGGCCTGCTTCCGGCTCCAAACGTGGCACCATATGGCCTGCTTCCGGCTCCAAACGTGGCACCATATGGCCTGCTTCCGGCTCCAAACGTGGCACCATATGGCCTGCTTCCGGCTCCAAACGTGGCACCATATGGCCTGCTTCCGGCTCCAAACGTGGCACCATATGGCCTGCTTCCGGCTCCAAACGTGGCACCATATGGCCTGCTTCCGGCTCCAAACGTGGCACCATATGGCCTGCTTCCGGCTCCAAACGTGGCACCATATGGCCTGCTTCCGGCTCCAAACGTGGCACCATATGGCCTGCTTCCGGCTCCAAACGTGGCACCATATGGCCTGCTTCCGGCTCCAAACGTGGCACCATATGGCCTGCTTCCGGCTCCAAACGTGGCACCATATGGCCTGCTTCCGGCTCCAAACGTGGCACCATATGGCCTGCTTCCGGCTCCAAACGTGGCCTAGATGGAGCATCACACACCACACACGTGCTGCTGCTCCCGCCATGCCCCCACTCCCAATGCAAGTTGGCGTCGAGAACCACAAGCGCACCCTGCCCCGGCCCCACACCCCACACCCTTGTGCTTTCCTAAACCGCACCCCCCCCACGCACACACACACACCTGAACTCGGGGTTGGCCTTGAGGTGCGCCACCAGCGCCGCCTCGTCGATGCAGGGCCCGCGGGCCGCGTTGACCAGAACCGCCGTCGGCTTCATGAGCGCCAGACGCTGCGAGTTGATCAGGTGCCGAGTGCTGGCGTCCAGGTTGCAGTGCAGCGATACAACCTGTTCGAGTGGGGTGGGGTGGGGGGATTACATGCATGGTTCATTACGAAATTAAGAAGGGGGGAGCGAGGGCGGGCGGAGAAGGAGGTCAGGGGGGTATGGGGTGGCAGGCATGATTGGTTAGAAGACGGCAGGGTTGAGCTAGCGCAGCGACGGGGGGAGGGAGAGGGGAGGCTGAGCCGGCGGATCAGGAGGAGGCTGGGGCGGAGCCAGGGTGCGCACGCAGCGCGGGCAGGTTTGCCGCGGAAATCCGGTGTGTGTGTGCTGTACTGTAGAGTGAACGGTGAATTGGATTGGGGGACACACGGAGCACACCCCAGTACTGCCCCTCCCCCCTTGCCCTTGCCCGCGCTCGTGCCGAGTGCGTGCGCAGCCGACATGCCACGGCTCCACCCACCGCCACTTGCACCGCTACCCCCCACTACAGCTTCTAACTGCAGACCGGCGCACTAAAGGCTTGTGCCTCGTAACCCCCACCGCTTCCGCTGTCACGCCACCCACACTTAGTCGGGTTAGTCGGGTTTTGAGTAAACTGCCTCCACCACTCCCCACCACCCCAGCACTCCTCGCTCTATTGCATTGGGTTCGGTTTAGTTTGGGCTGGTATTTACAACACGCCCCCCCCCCGCGCGGCACTCACGTCCGCCTCCTTGAGCACCTCCTCCACCGTCTCCACGCGCTTGCACGCCACGGGCGGCTCGCCGCGGTGCCGCAGCAGCTCGCCGTACAGCCGGATGTACTCCTCAAGCTGTTGGGGGGGAGCGGGGGGGGGGAAGGGCGGGTGTGTGTGTATGTGTGTGTATGTGTGTTGGGGGAAGAATTGGTGTGAGGGTTGGCAGCGGCGGCACGTCTCACGGCACCGCAGGCGGAGCGCATGACAGGGGCGCTGCACGCCGAGAAGCCAAATTCACAATGACGAGGACGGAGAGTGGAGTACGAATGACGCCAGCACGGAGCACGCTGTCCCTATCCCCACGCATGATGGCTACCGCCGCCATCCCCCCCGCCGTCCTGGTTACCACTTCCATAACTAAGTATAAATGCAACCCCCCGCGCTCACCTGCTTGTTGGGGTAGGGGTCGAAGTACACCAGGTTCATCTTGTGCCCCTCCACCATCATGCGTGCGTAGGCGGCGCCGATGCGGCCAGCGCCGATGATGCCCACAGTCTTGTTCTGTGGGTGGGTGGGTAGTTGGATAGGTGGTGGGTGTGGGCATGGAGCATGGGGCGTATGTTTGAGAGTGCTGGAGGGGCAGTGTAGCTGGGGTGCATGAGGGAGGGGCGGAGGTTGCTGTTGGGGCGGATGCTCGTACGTGGGTCGCACGGGCCGCTTCCCTGCCGGGCGGTGGTAGGCCATGCATGCTGGCGGCTGGCGGACGGACCCGCGCTCTGGTCACGTGGCTCCATCGGCTGCCACACCTGGCAACACCCCCCTGGCTCGGGTTTGGGTCCCCGCCTTTCCTTGGGTTCCGAAGTGAACTACCCCTCCTCCACCCCCTCGCTTGCAACTAACGCCTCTGCCTGCACCCCCGTTTTCGTTGGTTTTGGTTTAGTTTGGGCTAATATTTACAACCCCTTCGCCTCCCCCTCCCCCTCCACCCCTCCCCCTCACCTGCAGCAGCTGCCCCACGAACAGGTTGGGCAGCCAGCCCTTGTACTTGCCCGCCCGCATGAACACGTCGGCCTCGGGCACACGCCGAGCAGCAGCCAGCGTCAGCGCGGCGGCCAGCTCCGCCGTCGTCTCCGTCAGCACACCTGCGGTTTGGGTGCGTGTGTGTACGTGTGCGTGTCAGGGAGGCTTGCTTGCCCGAGCCCAAGGAATTTGGTCCCAATGGTTGAGGAATGGTCGCCCAACAGTGTACGTGTGCGTGTCAGGGATGGTAACAAGGATAAATGAGGATGAGTGCGCAACATGAGAACAGACACGGTTGCGATAGGCAACAGACGGACGATCGACGGCATGTTAGCTCCCGGGCTATGCTTCCGAAGTTGTACGGCAGCGCTTCCACAAGTTCACGCCCTCCCTTCATGTCCTCCACCAGTAGCCTCCTCCCCACCAACACGCCACACGCCATACGCCGCACGCCACGCACCTGGCGTGTTGCCCACGGGAATGCCCCGCTTGGTAGCCTCGTCCACCTGAGGGCAGAGGTATTGAGTTATGGGGGGTTACATTCATGACTAGTTAAGGAAGTGGTAGACGGTAGACGGGGCGAGCCATACACAGCGTGGCCAGCCTGCACTGCGGTATGACAACACAGGCCCTGTTCATTTCGCCTATAAAGCACCATGTATGCTCCAATGGGTCCGGTGCGATCTGGTTCCAGTCTTCCTTCGCTATCCCTCTGCGCCAAGCAAGTACCCAGGGACGCCCACCAGTCGCGGCCCTCCGCGCACTCGGTGGCGCCCCGCCATCGCCCCGCTTTACCGCTACGAGGACGTCACGTCACGTCCGCAAGCTGCGCGCGTGGCGCCATGCATCCATCCAGTCAGCCCCCATTCATAACCCCCCCACACACACACATACACACACACACACACACACACACACACACACACACACACACACACACACACACACACACACACACACACACCTTGACGTTGTTGTAGCCCACTGCGTAGTTGCTGTAGGCCTTGCCACCCGCCTGCTTGAGCGCCTCAAACAGCTCAGCGCCCCAGTCCTGCTCGCAGGATAGCAGTCATCAGAGTGCGTGCGACTGTGTGTGTTCTTCATAGTCGCTGCACCACATGCGGCTTCCCGCCGGCTCCGCCCCGCCCTGCCTCCTGGCCCGCCTTCTGCCCCCGCCACGCACCGACGCCCTGTCGCCGCCCATAGCTGCCCACTGCCCCACCCCCGTTCCCCATCCCCACACCATCTCCTCCCCAGCCCCCCCCTGCTCGTCACGGCCACCGTCACCGCCACCACTACTCTCAGCACCTGCCGACACAAGACCCACCTCGGTCAGCTGCCCAATGACTCCGTCGCACTTGGTGCCGATGAGCTGTTTGATGGTGGCGTTGGATAGGATGATGTCGGGGTGCTGGGACACCTCCACGCGGCAGCCGGCGTTGATGAGGAACTGCAGCCAGCGCTCGCCGGGCAGGGTCTTGGTGACCACCACGCGCTTAGAGCCGCCCTCGTTGTGCACCTGCGGGGGGTTGCGGGTGGAGATGGTGGTGGGCGCGGTGTGGTCAGCGAGAAGGGGCTTTCGGCATGCCTCTCACCTCAACGGGAACGCCGTTCACGGTGGTGCTGCTGGCGAAGGCCCTGCTCGCAAAGCTCAGCTTGCTCTCCCCCTGGCGAGCGACCGCGGCCACGGACGCGAACGCGCGGGCGAGCGCCATGTCGACAAAGATTTACTTTGCTTGCAACACACCCAACAGACGGTGGCGTTTCTATGCAAGCACGAGTGTGCAAGTGGCCTTTGATCAACACATGTATCCGAGTGAATGCTTTACCGGGGCATGGCGCGAGGAATTGGCGCAGGGCTGGCATAGGTAGTTGACGAGGCCCCATGCTGCGTGGTAGAGCTTCACTCGTCCAGGTCCCTCTCGTTTATTCACCTGCATTAGTCTGCTGCAAATCCACTGCTACTTATCAATACTTCAAAACAACAAGGGATAGGAACATGAGCGCTAGTACAGGGCAACAGGTGCAAGTTCCCGCGCCGAACGCGGGCCTTCTAAAGCTAGCCAAGGATATCTTCGCGGGGACATGTGGTGCGTTCAGCGCGGTGTCAGTTACTGGTGATGGTTGAGTTAGACTGAACGGTCGCGTCCGCATGCGCAGGAGGCATCTCTGTGACACTCGTCGGCCACCCGTTTGACACGCTGAAGGTTCGGCTGCAGACGCAACCGGTGGATAAGCCAATCTACTGTGAGTGCGGGGGTATGCGCGGGAGGTGGGCCAAATGGCGCGGCGTCAGCACCCGCGACTCACGCGCGGCAGGCGACTTCTCGTTTACGCATGCGGGCAAGCCGGACGCGGCAGCACAATGGTATCAAACGTGCGCCACGCGCGTGGCTGGTGCGGGAGAGCACGCTTTTTGCATGAACACCCGCCTCCGCCGTCAACGCCGAGCCGCCTAACTCCCGCTGCCGCCTGACCACCGACCAAACCGCCTGTGCCCTGTGCCTCCTCGCTCCTGCCGCAGCCGGTGTGGTGGACTGCGCGCGCAAGACCATCCAATGGGAGGGCCTCGGTGGGCTGTACAAGGTAGGCTGGGCCGCCGGAGGCCGCGAACAGCCGCCCTCAGGAGGCTAGAGCTAACGGCGCCAAGTGGAGCTCCGGTTCGCTCCCGGCGGCTGCTTTAGTGCCTGCCAGTGCCAATGCCTGCTCGCTGACCCCGCCACCGCACCGCCTGCCCCGCGGCCTCCCTGCAGGGTGTGACCTCGCCGCTGATGGGGCAGATGTTCTTCCGCGCCTCGCTGTTCGGCGCGTTCGGCGCCTCCAAGCGCTGGCTGGCCACCAACTCGGACGGTGGGTGAGGGCGTCTGGGGCCGTTTGGGGGCGTGTGCGGCAGACGCGTGTGCAGCAGTGGACGCTGGAGGCGTGGTGGCGCGGCGGAGCTGTGGAAGCTGGCACAAGCAGGGGAGCACGGGGAAGGAGGGGGAGGGGTCTGGGCATGCGGGTCTTGGGTGGTGCACGAGTGGATTGCACACGACCGACGCCAGGGATTGGCAAGCAGGCGGCCCCAGTGGTGGGCATGAAGGACGTTGGACGCGAGGGACGTGCAAAATAGCGAGGAGGTGTGGCTGGAGCAGGTCTGCATCCCGCCACCAGGTGCACCGCGAGGTTTGCTCGGCCGAGGCGCCGACATGGCCGTACCGCTCTCTTTCGCTCCTGCCGCAGGCACGACGCGGCCTCTTGTGTGGTCTGACTTTTACAAGGCGGGCGCCATGACGGGCTTTGTGGCGGCGTTCACGGAGGGCCCCATTGACTTCTACAAGAGCCAGCTGCAGGTGCAGATCATCCGGAGCAAGATGGACCCCAACTACAAGCGTGAGTGGCGGCGAGGCTGTGGTGGTTGGAGAGTGGGAGGGCGGGTGCGGATACGGGCACGGGTGCGGATGGGAAGGAGCGGGCGGGGCCAATGGCGGGGCGGGGCATGTGGCGAGCAGGAGGCTGTGGCTGTGGCGGGTGTGGTCAGACGCCGGCTGACGCCGGCTGAAGGGGTTGGAATAAAAGAGTCGGCACAAAGCACGGCTCGCTGCCGGCGAAGTTCGGGCGTAAAAGGGCACGAGATGCAGCCCCCAGGGAAAGGGGCCATGACGGACAACAACATACTGTAGTGTGCATAAGGAGCAAACGTTGCCGTTCCAGACTCTCAGGGCGCTCGCCATCTTTCGCGATCTCCTCCCAGCCAGCGAACATTTCCTCGCCCATCCTCCTCCGTTGTTGCCGTGCAGCCCCCTACACGTCGGTGCTGGAGTGCGTGCGCCAGACCATCCGGTTAAACGGCTTCAAGGGCCCCTTCCAGGTGGGTGGGCGCCGCGATCAGCGATCGCGCAAAGGCTGGGAGCCGCCGTAACGAGCGGGGATTCGGTGCCTGTAAGCCGGGATATCCCAGGGGGGCCCAAGGCAACTCAGGCGCAGCTGCTGTGACAGGCTGCCTTCTAGCTCACACTTGGACAACCACGCGCTCTCACTCCCCTTCTCTTTACAGGGCCTAAGCGCCACACTGCTGCGCAACACGCCCGCCAACGCCGCCTACCTGGGCTCCTTCGAGGTGCTCAAGCAGAAGGTGGCGGCGGCACACGGCGTGCAGACCACAGACCTGTCCGCGGCCACCATCACCGCGTGCGCAGGTGCGGCTGGCGGCGCGGCGCAGGGCAGGGCAGGGGGCGCGGTGGGGCAGAGCGAGGCGGGGCGGGGCATCATGGGGTGGGGCGGGGCATCATGGGGCGGGGGCGGGTGCAGGGCGGGGCGATTGAGTTGACGGAGATGACGCTGCAACAGAGCGTAAGGGGTCGTGGGTACGTGCGGCACATGGGTGCGGCACGAGCGCTGTGCAGTACTCAGTAGAGTGACTTGAATCTTCTGTTGGAGGTCGATACTCGATACCGACACACGATTGCTGCAGGGCACACGCGCCCGCGGCATCTCCTCCAACCCAACCCCGCTGAACATGCCCTGCTACGCCCCCCCCCCCCGCGTGTGTGACGTCTTGTGTCATCCAACAGGCACGGGCGGCATCATCTACTGGTTGATCATCTTCCCGGTGGACTGCATCAAGTCCGCCATGCAGACCGACTCCATCGACCCCGCCAAGCGCAAGTACACCACCATCCCCACCACCGCGCGCCTGCTGTGGGCGGAGGGTGGCGTCAAGCGCTTCTACAAGGGCTTCACGCCCTGCCTCATCCGCGCCGCGCCCGCAAACGGCGTAATGCTGCTCACAGTGGACAAGGTGACCACCTGGCTCAACAAGAACACTTAAGGGAGGAAGAAGCGAGCTGCGAGGTGGAACTGGAGGTGGTGGCGGAGCAGGAGAAGGAGGCGTTGGGAAGAGGTACTAATGATGGGAAGGGAGGTCAGCTGGCCTGCTGGCGGGTTAGGCGAGAGGTCAAGGGCGAAGGTGGAGGCGGCAGCTTGTCGGTGTAAGCGTATATTTAGGGTAGGAGAGAGTCGAGAGAAAAGGTCTAGGTGTGTGTGTGTGTGTGTGTGTGTGTGTGTGTGTGTGTGTGTGTGTGTGTGTGTGTGTGTGTGTCTCACGGGCCGGTCACGGAGTCATGGGCCTGATTATGCATGTCCGGGTGTGTGTGACAAGAGAGGTTGCGGGGCGATGTGCCTTGTGCGGTGCCACGCAACGTGTGTTTTAGGTTAACATAACTGTATCGGGTGGTGAGCAAAAGAAAAGGGGTGAAGAAGGACAGATCGGATTGCACTAGTGCGTTTTTGGTGTGCACATGCGATAGAGTGCCCGCGGGCGTGAGCCCCTGCTTTCAAGCAAGTTGCGCACAAACTTCGCGGTGCTCGAGTGCTGGTTAACTTCACGGCAACGATTTTGGGTGGCGCAACAGGCTTTGCGTTAGTGCTGCCATGAGCGGAGGAGGGACATGCGCAGCTCATGATGCTGCTGGTGTGTGTGGAAGCGCACTGGGTTGTGATTTGTGAAGCAGCTTCTTATGATGCTTGCACATACCGGTATCCGGGGAGGTCACGCGTGTGAAACACGGATGCTGGTGGCTTGTCGAAATGCGTGGTGATGACGGTATCACGACCCAAGGACTCGATGGCACTCTGACAAGCAGGCTAGTCATGCGCGCTTATGGCCAGTCGGGACCATTCACTCCTGTGGTGATGTAATGGGGCCGACGGCATTCAGGCGTTACAGCACCGTTCCCGCCCCGTGCGCAATCGTCTTCCTGAAGCACCTGTCGGTCAGAAAAGCGTAGCGGACACCTAAACACAACCGGACAATTTCATCGCAATTTTAACGCTTTCTGTCAAGGGCTGGGAAGGCGCGCTGCTTGCAGAGTGGGGCGCTTCGATTCCCAGCAGTACCCAGCGCCGCCGTATGAGGACGTCGGTAGCTGTTTTTCTCACACCACTGGTTCGATCGCTTGATAGGTCTAGGCGGGTAGGATAGAAGGCAGGGGCGTCAAGGCGCCCTGAGCGGGTGGTGCAGGTTCAGGCCTGCAGCCGTGGCAGAGGCTGTCTCACTCAACCCTGCCGCCCTGGAGAGATAGAGGTGCTGAATGCAAGCACGAACAGTCGGGGAAACGGATAGGGAAGCAGAAGTGGGAGCCGTAGCAGAAATGGAAGACCGGAGTGGGATTGCTCAACTAGAAGGGGAAGCTCGGGGTGTATACGTGTTAGTAGTACGGCTGTCAGGTGTCAGTTAGAGGTGACGGCTGACTCTGAGCGCGGGAGAACTGTTTTGGTTATGTCGGGATACACGTCCCGGATATCAGTTGCAGTGCGGTGAGAGGCAGACCTATCCTGGCAAGGTAGGTGGCTCACAGCACGCCTAATGCGTGAGGGACCGGAGGTGAAATCCGCGCCAGTAATGGAAGGGAAACCCACGATACGCTACCCGCACAGAGTGGGCCAGCTATCGTTAGCAAGGGTACGTGTCGGTTAGTACGGCAAGTCCTATCACCAAACCTTGGCACAAGGAGGGATACCCGGCCTGCCCGGTCCTTAGTGCGTGAGCCCGTGTTCGGAGGCAAACCCCAGACCTTACGGCTCCCGTACACAACCACGCTCTGTCACGCTCGCTAAACAGCCCACACGCCACGGTCTGACCTGGCCTTAAGTCCCGTACGCTTCAAGTCTCTGCCTGCTTCGCCCACCCGCCGTGCCAAAGCCCAACGAACACCCACAACAAGGGTGACTAACGGTAACCCGAGGGGCCACCCACCAGCGGCTGTACCCTATCGCTGCCTTTCACACGTGTCTCAACCCCGCGCAGAGGCTCGCAGTTTGGCGTGCACGGTCACGGTTGGGCCCTACGGCCTTATGTGGGTAGGGGGCCTCGGCTATCAGGTCTACACGCTTAGCACTTGCTGTGTTTGGGGTGGGGTTACTGTCACGGTATGGTGTGGGGATAGGAGGTAAGAGAGAGAAGGGGGAGAAGGGAGGGGCTTCGACGGTACGGTGGGGATAGGAGGTAAGAGGGGAAGTGAGGGGGGAAGGTTGGGTTTGGACAGCGGTACACTTGGTCGTGTCGGGGGCACATTGTGGGAGGAGGGGAAAGCTAGCCCGACACGCTGTACGGCTGTGTTTTGCTGAGTCGGCACGCAAGGGACAAGGGAGAGGGGCAAGAGTTCACTGCACACGTGTTACAAGGTAATTTTGGTTAAGTTGACTTGACTTCAGCGCGCTCTGTAAGGCGGCGCTTGGGTGCTAATGGTTTGGCTAGTGCTCAGTTCGAGGTCAGGAGTGTGTTGCTGAGTGCGAAGACTGGACAAGACTGGCCTTATATAGTGCCTGCCCCGCCCCCGCATGGGCGTCGTACCCCGTACAGGCCGCTCAGGCCGAGGCCTTCAGGCCGCCCAGGCCACATGGCCTGGTAACTAGCGGAGCTAGCTGCGCCGGCGGTGCCGGCGCATGGGGCAGGTCGGCTCTGGCCACACACACACACACACACACACACACACACACACACACACACACACACACACACACACACACACACACACACACACACACACACACACACACACACACACACACACACACACACACACACACACACACACACACACACACACACACACACACACACACACACACAATCAAGTAAACCGTCGCTTTGCTGCATCGCAGACACTGTCTTTGCGCAACGTTTTCCTTGTGCTCTTTAACACAATCAAGTCACCCACCCTACCCTTCGTCCTCCTTCCTCCTGGTGGTGTAAACCCCTAAGCGCTGCTCCACCTCTTCTTCACCAACTAATTCAGCAGCCATTTTGTCATCATTCACTACCTCTCTTCAAACCCGGCGCTTTCAGCGCACTCTAGACTTGTTTCTCGTCCGCTTCTCACTCCATTCTCCGTTGCCGCAGTTGGCCAGCGCTCCCGTCACCGTCCGTCCATCAATCTGCTTCTAAATTACACTTGCATTACGCCATTCAATAGGCCTAATTTACCGGAACCAGTTGGCGTTTCTGCCACACTCAACGGAGCCTCGGGGCCAGCGCTCGTATCTTACGAAGGCAGGGGCGGCGTCAGTGGCCGAATTCCTTAAAATGGCTTCGTTTAGTTGACGAAACAGGCTGCCGCCGCTTCGTTCACCCCAAAAAATTTCCGGGGGCTCCGCCCCTGACCCGCACGATGTCGACACCGACACGACACGCCCACTCCTCCCCTGCTTCCCGCCGACCCAACCTCACTCTCCCGACAGGGGAACCCCTGTCTCCCGCCGTCAACACCCATAGATACAGCCCTTTGAGCCACGCAGGTTTCGGCCGTGGAGTAGCCGCTGGAACCCCCTGTCCTTGGCCAAAAGTGGCCGAAATCCCAAAAATGTCTTCGTCTGTTTGCCGAAAGAACCCCCAAGATCCCGTGCGTTTTGGCCCTTTTTTTTGGCAAATTTCGTTCCGAACGAAGGAAGATACGAGCGCTGCTCGGGGCGGCTGTGCACCTGCCCAGTCGACCTTTCAACAGCGCACCGTCAGGTGTCCTATTTTCTTCTCGTTAACCGCTCAGATTTACTTTACAGGATTGCCTATACTATTATTTGCTGTTAAGTTGAAGTGGCAATCCAGGATACAATTCAAACCGCGTGTCAGCGCGCTTAGAAGCACGTGTTATGCCCGCGTGCATGCCAATTCAAGGGTGGGGACACCTGCCTTGCCTACAATTAAACCGGCGTGTTTCCACGCCTCAAATTTCGCTGGGATCAAATGGTTCAGGGCATGTGTGCCCCTGCTGTATCTGCTGCATACGCTAGTGTCCAAACCAAGTGTTTGGTGTCACACACCAGCTATCATTTGCTACCAGTGCTGCCGCTTTACCACCCTCCTGCGTGACCGGAGCATGCCGTAGGCCCAGAGTATGGCTTTTTTATAGAATGGTCAACATGCACAGATCCCCCATATGCGGCCACACTATACCTCCCAAGCGCAACACCCGGTTTGACGTGTTGACCAACGCCATGCGCATCAACAATGGCACCTACGTGCCGTGCGCTTCTGGTATGGCTGGTTTTGCGTGGTCTAACGTGTACTTGTTTATTGACATTACAGGCGTTGTGTACACCTAGGCGCGTCCCAGTATTCTCTCCACCCAATGTACGCCTCGAATGGACACCAATGCAATCCTGGCCATCGATCGTCTCCGCGCTGAGTAGCATAATCACGCTGCTGTGCGTGCACCTACGCCGAAGCCGCATCAAGGAGGTGGTGGTGTGTGGGGAGTGCTTAAAAATCAAGAACAGTCCGTCGGGCAAGCTGTCAACACAGGAGAGCATCAGCGTGCCTTGATGGATGCGTTTGGGGACCTAAGGTTTTTTTCTCACTCTATGGCAAGAGCAAATGGACACCACCGCTGCTGACGCGACCCAGGCGGCCCTTGCCTCCCTAGATAGACAGCCTGCGCCTGGGCGCCCTGTGCTACGCCAAGTATGAAAAGCCAAAATGCGAGAGTGACCCTGCCTACCGTGAGCACCGGCAAACGCGCATTCGTGACTGGATGCGCACGCACTATGACGAGGAGGCGCGTGCCAAGAAGAAAGCCTATTACGAAGCCAACAAAGCCCGCATTCAGGAAATGGCCCGACTAAGGCCCGACTAAGGCCCGAATAAGGCCTGCCCCGTATGTAATTTATCAGTGTACGCGTTCAGCGATTAAAACATTTTCTCACGCCTACAGTATACAGCACACTAAGCGCCCATGGCACCCCGCAAAGACATCACGCGCAAGGCGCTGCGGCAATGGTCTGCAAAGAAGTACGGCATGGTTCCCCGTGTGCCGCGCACAATGGCCGCTGAGACCTACGCAAAGTGGGAGGATGAGTACCGACAGGACAACAGGGCGGAGCTGGAGCGCGCGCGGCGTGAGAGGCAGGTGGCCGCCAAGAAGCACCGCTACTACACACGCTCCAAGGCGTTTCAGCGTGAGCTGGAGGATAAGCAGCGCGCACATTCCAAGTTCCACGAGGTAAACAAACGTGAGTCCTCCGCTGCCACCATCCAGCGCGCCTTCAGGGGCTACCTTGAGAAGAAGACACGCTTCGCCTACACGGTCACCCACGAAAAAAAAAGAAAAAGGACAGGAATGCACGTCGTGCTCACCACCTTGTAACCACACACAACAACAACCCACGAGACCGCACTGAAGAAGACCGTGAACCATTACCACTTCCACTTTGTGGATTCGGCGTCTGCCCTGGAGGCGCAGAGGTCTGCCCTTCCCCATAGCCTAGCATATCTCATCAAGCACACACCGTTGGGTGCCAAGTGCTCGGAGCTACTGCGTGGAAAGGCCCCCATCCGTGTCGCCTTGAATGGAGAGGCACGCTACCGGCAGGGTTGCCTAGTACGCGACCCTCTCACTTCATAATAAGCGTATTAATACAGCGTACTAGGATTCCTAGTACAGTACGGTAAAATACGGTGCATAATACGCTGGGCCAGGAAATCCGGGGGGGAAGCCGACGCAAACACGGCACGCGTGCCCGCACCATGCCCGAATCGGTGTGAATTTGGATTTGCGCGGTCATAGTCTTCTAGCGGAATTTCCTTCAACTTATTATGCTCATATTGTTGTAAGAGAACACAGCTGCAGTGCGGAGAGCAGCCATGGTTCGCAAACTTCGACGGACATCCTTTCCAGCACCCCTCGCGCCCCTCGCCCAGCCACGGCGCTGCCACGGCCCACCCCGCTGGTTTCCCCAGCACAACGTATTTTCCAACGTACTAGCCGACGAGGGCAGCGTACAGTACGTAGTACAGTACGTAGTACATAGTACGCGTACTACGAACTAGGCAACCCTGGCTACCGGCACATCACCACTGGGGATCGCTTCATCCACACCATCCACAGCACTTATGAGACGCTGCTGCGCAGCTCTGACGTTTCTGACGCCCTTCCCTCCTGCCCAGCACATGTGCACTGAAGGCCCTAGGCGTCCCCTAGCCCGCATGGTGTTACCACCTCTGAACCTGTGGACTCCATATTTCAATGCCGCCTATCTAGTTTGCACCCTTGCCTCTTTGTCTGCGTTTGCTTGCGTCCCTTGCCGCCCCTTCGGAGTTTTCATTTGTGTTTACAGCGTCTGGCTTCCTGGTGTCGCACGGCATGCATCGCACGCGCCCATGCCGACCGCAGTGCGACCGGGATGAGCCATGCAGCGATCGCGCTGTCGTTACTTCCTCGGCCGCCCGGCGCCCTTGCTCATTTAACCACATCCATCACTTCTCCATACTTAGTGTTCTTCGTTTATCCACCCAACGCAGCGCACAGCCACAGCCCGCAGCCCGACTCGCGCACCATGTCCTCGCGGTTGCTTTGGGGGTGACGTTGCTTGCCTCGCGCCTAGCGCCATAGCTTCTACGCTGCAGTGCATCACGCCTCCTGTCCCTCCCTCCCTCCCATACATGTCGTGCTGGGCACCGGTGGCGCTGGTGTTCTCCAGGTTGGTTTCGGGCGCATCCTTTCTGGTAGTCCCAAGCAACGCCCGGCCGCCGTCGTCCAGCCCAGCCATCCCAATACAGCAGCCGCTTTCCGTCAGCCAGCCATGGGCGCGACCGTCCACAGCGTTTACCGTCGGTTACGAGGTAACATGTGAATTCGCAACTTGCGCTACTGACTGCCTACTCTCGTGCCGCCTGCAAGCCCACTCCGCCATCCGCTCTGGTCTACGTACGCATTCGTTTCCGCAACACTCGTCATTATCTGGTTATTTTGTGGTAACACCGTGCAACGCAAAAGTTATGAACCGTTGAAGCTGGGGGGGGCGCACACGGGGGTCAGACCCCCCCATCAAACACCTACCGCTACGCAGTACTCCGGCTTGCCCCTCCCCCCTCAGGGCGCTCCATGCCGTGCGCCCCGGAATGCGGTGTGGGGATGGGGTGGGGTGGGATGGACTGGCGGATGGTGGAAGTATCATATAGGTCTGCTGGGGGCTGCGAGCAGCCATACTACCGGTCATGATATTGCCTTCGGTAGCTCAGGGCGCCGCGGGCTGGGGGTGGGTAAGTGAGCGGGGATGGGGGCTCGGACTCAGCGGGGGCACGGACTCAGGGCGTGGAAGCCAGCGAGAAGCGGGCGAGAGTAACGCCGATGTGCCGGGTGATGTGCGAGCAGAATACAGAACGCGGCATTCGTCATTACGGGGAAACTAAAACAGATAGCGCCAACCTTTTGCGCCTCGCGCTTTCGCGCGCAATTTCCAGGATCCTCCAACGCGTCGATTCCTCCGTCTTGCGTCCTTCCGTACCGGGAGCCTTGATTATCGATACAATTTGTGATATATTGTATGTTGCGCTGGAGCTCTAATGCAAACGCTGCGCTTGTGCGTTTACCCCGCTCTGGCATAGGGCTTGCGTTTTCATAATGTTACGCCTTGCAATACATACATAGAAAGGCGCATTATTTGCACGACAAATTTCGCTGCGCTCGGGTTTCAAGGTTATAACTCAAGTCAAAACTGGAATAACCGGGAGGGCCCCCCGCGGCGAGCTCGATGCGACCGCAATGGCTATTGCCCCTCCCCCTTCGGGGGAAGGGGCAAGCCAACCCCCCCAACTTCAACTGGTCATAACTTTTGCAGCGCACAGCGTTACCACATTCTAACTACATAGCCGGCTCCCAACAGGTGGAAAAGTGGTAACGCCATGCGCGCTGGGTGTGTCTATGGGCGTTTTTGGGGCACATCCGTGCGGAAGGGATGGGCGGGCCCAAGGCAAGCAGTCCATACAGACGCCCTCATACAAGGTTATCAAAACAATCCGTATGATGAAGTTATATGTTATTGGTACTGGGGAAGGGGAAAGGGGAGGCATAACTGCCACTGGGAGGGTACTTTCTGTGGGCAGGCATTGGGCGACAGCGAGGGGTCCCAGGGCCCGTTCCGACGACATGCCTCACAATCCTTCCATAGCATTGCCTAAGTGTCAAAAACAACTATTACCTGGGTCCTGGGCTCAAATTAGCGAGGAATGCATGGGCGACATGCCAAGCATTTTACCGTCGCTTCGGTCGCAGCAGCCGCTCTTTTAATCTGCAACTTGTTGCAGTCACTTATATGTATTGATAATAGTTGACGGCAAGCTTAAGAGCTTAGGATAACGGTGTTGGCGCGTCAGTTAAATCGAGACATGTTGCACCAACGAGAAAAGTAAATTCAATCAAAACCTCGCTTACTTATTGTGCGAAAACAAGGATGGCCTATTCCTCTTGAGCGCTCGCGCGGCGCTGAGGGAGTTCTACCTGGTCCGGATTTTCGACCCGTGTCGAACCGGCCGGTGGGGGGGGCGTCAGGCCCCGGGGGTTGATGGGGGGGTCTGACCGCCAGGTGGGGTCTGGGGGTACTGCCAGCACCCGAAAGCTGGGCACACGTTTTGGACTGAGTCAAAACAAGGAGTGGCACCTGGGTATGCATGGCTTTGCCCGAGTTGTCTCTGTGCTTCATGGCGCCAGCTGCAAACCCCTTCTGCAGATTCCAGACCCTTGTCCCCCACCCCATGTCACCGACATCTGCACCAATGCATTACATGTGAAAGGTCACAAAGGTTCCCCTTGGTGGTGCATAGTATAAGAATGCGGATGTTACAGAGGGGACAGTCCCAGCACCCGAAGACGCCGAGCCATCACATGCTATCAGGGCCCAACTTGACTCCACCAACCCCGACTTTGCTGCAAACCCTCCCACGGGCAAAGTCCGTGTGACTCCGCGCACAGTGAGTCCTAGCCAAGCCTCAACCCGCCAGAGCCCCACCGCTGTGCCTCAACGCCACAAGCCTAGGCACAGGAGTGCCGGGAAACGTCTAGGCCGCAGGACACACGCACAGCGCACGCACTAACCAGGGCGCAAGCGTCCAGGTACTAGAACGGTCGCCCACACGTGCATCCTGCCCACACACAAAGCCACCAACCACGCACAACCTCTCACGGCGAGGGGGGCGGGGAATCAGCGTCCTACGGCCAACGCCATAGTATAAGGTCAGCATGTCCTCATCAGCCCTGTCATCGTTGTGCAAATGCAAAGAGAAGCTGCCCTGTCCGCGTCAGCTCCAACTCATTTTCTGCTTGGTTGCCATCTACGTGGTCGCCATAACTGTTGCCCTCCCTTCCATCACTGTTGCCCTCCCTACCAGTGTGAGGGATGCTCTCACCTCTCCCCATGCCTCTCCCCACACCTCATGCCATGAATGCGAATCTATCAGCTGTTGCAAGCAACAACCATGGCATCCTGGGCATCCGACTATATCAGTAACACCATGGCTCTAGTAATAGTAGCATTCGATGATAGGCTGACAAGCAAGGGTCCCATATGCATGGGGAAAAGCCCCTTCAGCTCGCCCCTTCACCTCGAAGTCAAACTCACTCCTCCCCAAGCAGTCGACAAATCCCGGCACTTGTAATTAGCAGTTCGCATTATAAAGCACTTCGTGACAGTTCATTAACATGGTACACATGGCATATCAGAGGGGTTCCATTTTGGAGATGAGAATATGCACTTATCATAATCTAGAAATTTGTCTATCTTACATGCCGGTGGAGGCTAGCCAATGGGCCTCTTTCCAGTGGGGACTTTAGCCATTTCGTGACCTCCCACTTTAGCGGCGAATTTCGTCTGCGACACTAACTAGCAGGAACACCTTGACCATTTATCTTGACAATTAGCTAGGTGCACCCAAAGGCAACTTGGGTGTTTGCCGCGTGTCACCCCGCTGGATGACAAGCTGCAGGGCCACTGCGACGTCCTGACCTGGTGGTTGGTCGGCGTTGGGCTGCTGGTGGTCGGCATCCTCATCAGGCTCCTGTACGCAACTGCGAAGCTCTTCCTCGCGACCGTCAGGTGCGCATCCTTCTGGTTCAGTTTAATGGAAGAGCTTCGCAGTTGCGTACAGGAGCATGATGAGGATGCCGACCACCAGCAGCCCAACGCCGACCAACAACCAGATCAGGACGTCGAAGCGGCCCTGCAGCTTGGTGACCTTGTCGTCCAGCGTGGTGACCTTGTCGTCCAGCGCGGTGAGCTTGTCATCCAGCGAAGTCAGCTTCAAGTCCATGGACGTGAAAATTTCCTTGAACTTGGGCTTGGCCGCGGGTGACACCGCAGGCTGCTGAGGCCGCTGCGCAGGAATGTTGCGCGCATTAAGGAAGCTCGTCGTGGCAACGCGCCGGACGGCGCGGCTGCTAATGCGCGGCATCAGAGAAGCAGCCATATTTGCGTGCGTTTGTATTGTTGCTCAGCAAGTAAGATACGCTATTCGTTCGTTCAGCAGATACCGTTGGGGTCTGTTAATTTTAAGTTCGCTAAATTAATTCCCCCCGACCACTGCCACCCCATCTTGTATGGCTCCCCATCTTGTCGCCCAGCAAGCAAGCAGCGATGTCGCCAAACAGTCTAGCTGTCCTTCTTAAGCAATATTAAAGCCTGTAGAAGCCTAGCAAGCATCCGCGCGCACTCGCCCTGACATGCGACGCGCAACACCCGCAAGTCGCGCCTGGAAAATATGTTATTGCTGCCTCGTAAGCTTGTATGATGCTCCCTGATCGCCATTTAATGCTCTAGCGGGCGTCACCGTCGCCCTCTTGCCGATTCCAAGTCGCGGACGCAAGCAGCAGAGGGGCCCAGGGCCGCTGCCGGCTCTATGGCGCGTTGTAATATGCAGTTACTTGAGGATTATGCCCTGTTGTCGGGTCGCTGCTGTAGGCTCGCAGCAGACAAGTGGCGGGAGATGCAAGCGAGAGCCCCTCGCCCACAATTCTCTTCGAGCAGGTTAAGGTTCTGCTGCCGCAAAAACTTTTTTGATGTCCTCAATAGCAAGAACTGTGCCCCTGCGCCCAGCTTTTCGAGTCTGATTGTCTGTCGTCTCCGATGCGTATGTAAATGCTGATCCCTCGTTCCCACACGCGCTGAATGTACACCAATGCGCCCCATCCTACCACCTAGAGCCCATGAGGGGAGAGAAAGCGGCACACGCGAAGCAGGATATGAGGCCGTTAAAGTTACAGTTACTCCACGGCAGGGCGTGCTGCCGCAGGTCACGCGAGCACAGCACAGCTGTCGGCCACGGCCACGTCTGCAGGGCTTGGAGCAGGGGTGCGAGGTGGCCAACTCGCCCCATGTGATCGGCAACGGCCAGCAACCGCCCCCAATTCCCAGTTGCGATGGCCCCGGCTCGATTTCTTTGCATAGACCAATTAGGGGCACCTCATAGAAGACCCCTGGCGCGCCAGGCGACTATATGACGGTGGTCGAAAACATCATGCTTGCCGACGCAAATTTGAACCTTGGCTTGGAGGCAGGGAGAGCTGCGCGATAGCAGCCTATGGACCTGTTATGTACTGATGGTCTGAAGCAGCTTTGTTCCAGGACTTCGGGGGCCTCCTACAAGCAGGAAGGGGCTTCCAGGCGACCGGCGAGGTGCAATTTCAAGCCGGAGTGCAAAAGCAAGACTGCGCAATAGCAGCCGCCGACGCCGCTTTGATATTTGGCATGTAACAATCAATTTGGGCGCATAAAACAAGTGGGGCCGGTTCAGGACGGCCTTCGCGCCCCCCTGTGCCGGCTGTGTTTAGCCTCTCATTCCCCGCAACCGGCACGAAGCCATCCCCGCGCACCCGGCTGATGCGTCTGGAGCTTGTTGGTTACATAATGGATTCACAGTGCTGGCTTGCTATGTTGAGCGCCCAAACACATGTGCTAAACCAGGTCCGTTGCCTGCGCGCCCTGCGCAGCCGCACGCAGCAGGGGTGCCTGGGCGCCTTGCCCATGCTGCATTCCATGCTCGTAGTACTTTTCACTCGTTGCAGGCGGCCAGGCGCCCTTTGCATGCATCCACACACGTTGCTCTAACACACTCCCATACATCTGCAATGCTGGCCCTGTAACCTCTCCATTCCCTCCAGCGCCTCCCCACCTCTGACGTGGCACACCCTTACGCCTCACTCACTCATCAGACCACATCGTGCGTCATTTGCACTAGGTTACTACTGCAATGAAAAAGCATGCATGGCACTTTGATTAGAATCCGGGGCACAATCAATACAGAGGGGCCAAAAATGGCAGCAGACATGTACAGCTGCGTAAAAGAAACAACGTCAAAATCACGTGCGCGCCCCCGCCATAAAGACGTGCGCCACCCCTGCTTGTCATGCACTCAATGCAGCGGTTGATTCATGCCAGACCCGACCGCCTCACACTGCTGACTGCTGTTGGAGGGCAACATCAGTGGAGTCGCCCATCTGACTGACGTCTCTGCCCCGTGCGAGTATGATGCTGCTGAGGAGATCAATTCATCAGACGCATACGAAGCCTACCACAAACGAGTCAGCGACTTCGACTACATCGCCCCACCGCGCAAGCGTGTCCCGGCCGCCCCAGACCAAGATGCCCCGGCTAACCCGCGCATGCCCCGCGCAGCACCACCCGTGGCTCAACATCCCAACTCCCCTTTTCCACCCCCACCTGTCAGGCCTCCACGTCAGGCTGCCGCAGCACCCGCAGGTCCTGCCGTCTATCGCCCGCGCCGTAGCCCTGGTGAGCCCACCGGCCGGACCGACCCAGTGCCATCAGCGGACCCTGCAGTGGTGGATCAGCAAATCACCAATGACATCATTCAGCGTGTCGGCAAGTACCCAGTGCCTTTGCGCATGGCCGTGGAGTGCGACCCTGTACAGATCTACGCTAAGGTAGGCAGCCAACTACTGCAAACCGCGAGGCGCAAGCAGTTGGCCAACCCTACAGCAACCCCGGTGCTCCCCACACCCACTGGAGGTCCCGCACCGCGCAACCCATTTGGCCCGCAGCCACCCCTCAACCCCTTTCGCTCACCCGCTACTGGAGCCCCGCTACGCGATGGCCCTACGCCTATGGAAACCAATGCTGCCATCCACAACGCCACGCCCTCGCCACACGCCTGGGTACCGTCTCAGTGCTGGCAGGTGCGCAAGGCGGACGTCTTCTTGGCCAATGCACATGGAAACTGGACTCCAATCACTGCCATCGTCGACTCCGGTGCCAGTCACAGCGTCATCACCCGCAACACGCTGCGTCAGTTAGACCTACTGGAGGCACTTCAGGAGTCCTGAACGCCTGCGGACGACGGGATGAGGTGGCGGGCAAAGTTCAGGGCTTGCAAGTGTCCACTGGTGACATGAGCATGCGCCTCAACCCCTTCGTTTCTCAAGCCCTCAACTACGAAATCCTGCTGGGTACCGACTTTCTTTACCCGGCACGTGCCAACATTTCGTACGACGCTAAGCGTCTCGAGTACACCAACGATTAAGACGCCCGTGCCAGCATTCCTATCCAGTTTATGAGGATGGCGCAGCCCGCTGCTATGGAGGTGGAGCTGGAGGCAGCCCTAGACCACTCTATGTACATGGCGGATGCAGCCTCGTCTCCACCTGTCGCGCCACGGCCACCTGAGTCTGCAGCACTGGTTGATGCAGGTTTACTGGCGCCTACTTACTCCTCCTGCATGGATTTTGAAGACGTGGGGTGGTCGGCCCAGTCACAAGCCAGTCAGTCAACCGATGAAGATGAAGACGCGCTCGGGCGAGACGACACGCTACCACCCCTCACCGATGGGAGTGAGGATGGGGATGGGCCAATCGACTCTCCTTCTTCCGCAAGTGCCAAGGAGCACGACATGCCTGGCCTCGCACGCCCCACCGCTTCTCAGCCACCCACTGCTACACCTTTCGCCGTGTCGGAACCCATGACCTTGCACAACCCTCACCTTGTGCAGGAACAGCTCGGTTCGCCACCACCTCCCTCAGGCGCTGATCACGATGGGCACCTGGAGGCAGCACGTGTGTATGGCATCCGCGCTCGCGCCCTGCTGTTGAAAGGAACGGAGCCAAGGCCTGAGGTACGGGACGCAATCCTGAACAATATTGACCCCGATCTACCTCCAGTTCAGTTCAATCAGCTAGCAACGTGTTTGCTGCGCAACTACGATGTGTTCGCGTTGACAACACGAGAACTAGGCTGCACCTCCTGGGTGGACTTCAAGATCGACACCGGCGATCATCCACCTATCGCCCAGCAACCTTACCGCATGTCACGAGTGGAGAAGGAGGCGGTAGACAAAGCTATCTCCGAAATGAAGGCCGACGGCGTCGTGGAAGACTCCACCAGCCCCTGGGTTTCGCCCATCGTCGTGGTAGCCAAGAAGAACGGTCAGCTACGGCCTTGTGTGGACCTGCGCAAAGTGAATGCAGTGACACGGGATGTACGCTACCCGTTGGGTCACAATCAAGATATCCTGGACAGCGTCGCTCCGCCCTCTGGTGAGCAACGATGGCACGCTTCCATTGACATGCTCAGCGGCTATTGGCAAGTGCCTATCACCGAGCAAGCAGCCAAGCTCCGCACGGGCTTCGCATCACCCTCTGGCCAGTACCAGTATCGCCGTATGCCCATGGGCGCCAAAGGTGCCGCCGCCGTGTTCAGCCACCTCGCACACAAGATGCTTGGTCCGCTGCTACAAGCCCCGCAGCTGGGTGCCTCTAACAATCCATTACCCGCCTTTCCCCCAACAAGCGCCGGCGCACCTGATCAAGCATACCCACGTGAACGGTGTGTCGCCGTGTATCTTGATGATGTTATCCTCTCCAGTCAGTCCTTCATCGCTCACCTATGGCACATATGCATGGTGTTGGACCGCATACGGTACGCATCACTCAAGGCATCTGTGACCTCCCTTCGAACGAAGACCGTGCCCTCGCGGTCTAAGATATGCGTTCCCGCTGTCAAAGTGCTTGTACCCTATCTCAAATACTGTCTTGGATTACCCCATACCGGTTCTGGAGATCTTTAGAAGGGCGCGCACGTCGGCGTGCGGAGTACCGTGCCAGCCGCAGTCGCGAACTCAGCCGCGGCGGACTCCTGCACATCGGCGTGCAGCAGAAGGGTTTCCAAAATGTTACTCCACACGGTAATGCTGTGCCAACCGGAGTTAGAAGACACGGCGTGTCCGAGTCGGGATACACCCTGCAGTAGCTGTTCCCCTTCCCAGGCGTTCAGGGCGAAGCACTGGTCCATGACGCGGGCAGTCGTCTCGTATCCTAGCGCGGGGTACGGGATCGCGGACACCACGCGACCCAGCTGACTCATTGTGAAGCGGGACAGGGACTCCCAGCCCAGGATGGCACGGAACAGCCGGTACTGCTCTCCAGTGGTGTACTCGTGCAGTGCGGCGGTGGCGGCATGGTGCGCGGCGGCGGTCACCTTCGCCATCAGCTCCTCCATCTCCTCAGGCGTCAGGGTGGCGGAGGCGGTGGCCGTCTTGGTCTTAGTGGGGGGCGACTCGT
>NC_057009.1:6797116-6848583 GCF_000002595.2 Chlamydomonas reinhardtii | reverse complement strand
CTGGCGGCACTGGTGTGGGCCGCTTCGTGCTGACCACCGATGCCGCCAGCCCCAAGACTACCGCCGACGGCGGCAACGACGAGTCGCCCCCCACTAAGACCAAGACGGCCACCGCCTCCGCCACCCTGACGCCTGAGGAGATGGAGGAGCTGATGGCGAAGGTGACCGCCGCCGCGCACCATGCCGCCACCGCCGCACTGCACGAGTACACCACTGGAGAGCAGTACCGGCTGTTCCGTGCCATCCTGGGCTGGGAGTCCCTGTCCCGCTTCACAATGAGTCAGCTGGGTCGCGTGGTGTCCGCGATCCCGTACCCCGCGCTAGGATACGAGACGACTGCCCGCGTCATGGACCAGTGCTTCGCCCTAAACGCCTGGGAAGGGGAACAGCTACTGCAGGGTGTATCCCGACTCGGACACGCCGTGTCTTCTAACTCCGGTTGGCACAGCATTACCGTGTGGAGTCCTTCTGCTGCACGCCGATGTGCAGCAGTCCGCCGCGGCTGAGTTCGCGACTGCGGCTGGCACGGTGCTCGGCACGCCGACGTGCGCGCCCTTTCAAAGATCTCCAGAACCGGTATGGGGTAATCCAAGACAGTATTGGAGATAGGGTACAAGCACTTTGACAGCGGGAACGCATATCTTAGACTGCGAGGGCACGGTCTTCGTTCGAAGGGAGGTCACAGCTGTGACGGGCTTATTACAGTCTTTGACAATGTGAAGTGCATAAACGCATGCGACTTGAACAGATGCAACGACCAGACGTCATGCATGTGTGTTTTTGTGCGCGATTGTGTCGGGAGACCCCTCGGTCACCCTGGGAGCCTCTGTCCGAGGGCTGCCCGCTCAGGCTAGAGTTGAATGGTTGACAAGGACGTTGCAGGCTTACGTAAGAGTCCTGTCGAAGGCTACCCGCCTAAACTAGAGTTGAATGATTGACGGGGGAAGTTGAATGCTGACTCGGATGATTTACACAGTCGGCGAAGTAGCTGACGGAAGTGTGCAACGAGAGACAATGCTGAGCTGGACGTGCATGGAAGTGACATGGAGTCGTACAAAGGCGCCGGCCATACTTAAACGTTGACGGAGTTGTTTCCAAGTATCCGGTGCCCAGCACAGACTACCTGGCCTTCCGAGTACCTGAAAGGGCCAACCACTGCAACGAACACGAAGTACTTTGGTGCCTGCCCTTGTGTCTTTCCCCGTCTCCCTCCGGCTAGGACTCAACCGCCAGCCGTGAACGCTATCCGACTCTGACCCTCGGCAACCCAGCCAAGTCAGCCTGCCGACAACGGCCCAGCTGCAGCGACCTCGTGCCTGCAAGCCCCTTCTCCCCACTTTCTCTCTTCTCCCTCAAGTTCCCCTGGGTCTCCTCGACGCACGATCCAGACCCGACCCCGTCTCCCACAGCTAAACGCTCGGCGCAGCTAGCATTAGTAGCATAGCTTCGGGTTAACCCAAGCCCAAGATCCCCACTCACAGCACGTGACACAGCCCATCCCGCTCTGCCACGCCGTGCGTGTGAAACCCCAGACCGTTCACACACCCCCACTAATAAGGTCTCCAGTTCAAGCCACCGTCACCTTCCGTACTGCTGCTCCGTCTCGATACCCTAACCTACCTTCCGCCGTAAACGACTGTACCCCTATCCAAGGCGTAGCTCATCTACTCCCACGAGCTGGAGGTACAAAACACCCAGTGTGTCATCATACACCCTGCGTGTGCTGCCAGAACCCTCCCTACCCGTTCCTTGGGCCGCTCGTCCCCCAGCAAGAACAACACCCGCCTAGTCGCGAAATGTTTTGGTGTTCCATTCTCCCTGGGGGGTCGCGTGGCGTGTCACACGGCAGCACACGACCTTATACGCCGTTACGAGCAGCGCACCCACAATAAAGTGGCATCGATGCCACAGATGCCACCCACATTGTTGAAAGTATTCAGTCACCATGACCTCTTAACACCCACTCTTCGTCGCCGCACAATCCGTTGGCTTGCTTTCCCCTTTTAGTGCATCCCTCCGAGCCCTCGTCACGCCGTCTTGGCCCCCTTCTTGTCGTGATCCTTCTCCTTGAACCATGCCAGCACATTCCGTACGGCAAAGAGTGCCACTGCCACTCCCGTACAGCCGTACACGGCCGCCCGCAGCTCGGGCCGCTCCTGCAGCGCCTCCAGCACGTGGTGCGTGGCGGCCCAGTGCCAGGCGGCGGCGGTGGCGGCACCTAGGCCGTAGCCCACCACTACCTACGATTGTACAGGTTGCGGTAGTAGTGATTGGCGCACGAAGTGCTACGTGGGAAGTGGTTTTATGGCACTGGGCAGTTGAGCAGCAGGGTAGGAAAGCGTTTCTGACGCGGCAGCCACGCACCTGGGGCGTCGTGTGGTAGCCCAGCCGTACCCGCAGCCATGTCTGCCGGGATACGGCCGTCAAGGGAGGGAGGGAAAATGCAGTATGCTTGGAGTTCAGCGGACTAGTCAAGACCACAATTCCACACCGCACGCCGGGCAGCACGCCGCACCCGCATCCGCACGCCGCACCCGCACCCGCACCCGCACCCGCACCCGCACCCGCACCCGCACCCGCACCCGCACCCGCACCCGCACCCGCACCCGCACCCGCACCCGCACCCGCACCCGCACCCGCACCCGCACCCGCACCCGCACCCGCACCCGCACCCGCACCCGCAACTGCACCCGCACCTGCACCCGCACCTGCAACCCCACTCACACCCACAGTCCCTCACTCATACCCAAAGTCCCGCACCCGCACCCACAGTCCCGCACTCGCACCCAGAGTCCCGCACTCATACCCACCGCCCACCGTCCACTGCCCACTGCCCACCCACCAGGAACAGGCTTAGCGCCAGCACGCCCGCGGCCCCTAGGCCGGCGGGGCTGGTGGGGGAGGCGGCGCCCTGCGCCAGTGCCAGTGCGGTGTAGGCACCCAAGAAGGCCAGGCCTGCGGAGGGCAGGGGCAGGGGCAGGGGGGAACACGATGGGGGGACACGAAGGTTGACAAAGTTGCGGAGGTGAGAGCTTCTATTGAAGAACATGAAACGCGTGAGCAGCGATGTGAGTACGTACAAATTGAACGGTTGTGGCCAAGGCCAGCCAATGCTATCGATCCGTGGTGGAAAACGTCCGGCAGGGGTCAAGCATCAGTTGGTTACACGTTGGGGGCAGGGGCTTGGGTCGGTCATGGGTGCAGGTGCATGTCACGCCGCGGCCCGACTCACTGTTTGCGTGGGAGGAGGGCATGCCTGGGTCGGCCTTGCGTGCGTTGGCTGGCCGCTGCTCATTGATAATGTACTTGAGTGCCTGCGCGTCCATATGTTCACCAAAAGCGGTATTACCCTCGTAGTTTGCCTTAAGCTCGTGCAGACTCAGACTCGCCCCTTGCCCAACTCGAGCGTGTTCTGCACCGATTCACTGACTCGGCTCACGTACGGTACACGGTACACGGCACTGGTTGTGCTTCAATACCAGCTTTCGTACGACAAAACAGAGCGTCTGCTCCCCTTCCTCACTTCTTACATCGATGGCACATTGGCACACACGTTGCTCCCGCGCTCCTTCCTTACTTTGTTTATGAAGGACGCGATGATGGAGCCGAGCACACACCAGGCCACTGCTGTGTCGCGGCGGACCAGCAGCACCGCAAACACCGCAGCCGACACCGCCCACTTGGTCTGGAGGTAGATAACCATGGGATGTGGAGAAAGGAACAGGCAAGGCGGGGGGCGGCACGCTAGTGGGCTCCCGAGGCAAGTGAGCATGTGCAGCAACCCTTCTGCAAGACCCCGATTCTCAACCCTGGCCAAACACGCTGTTTTTACTTGGATCTGTATGCGCAGGCACAGGGTCACACCAGTGCGAACGCCCCTCACAACGGCCCCAAACTTGCATTGTTAGCCCATCCCACGTCACCATGACCCTCCCACGCCTCAACCCCCTGCAGCCTCCTCCCCTCCCCTCCCCTCCACGCACCAGGTCATTCACAGCCGCCAGGAAGGCCGTCATGCCGTCCCGTGGCTGCTGCCGTACCGCCGGGTCGCCCATGTCGTCGTCACTAGAGCTGCCGAGGCCAAAGCCCCCCGCCGCAGCCGAAGCACGGCACGTGCGCAGGCCCCGCTCGGAACCGTGCCTGCGGCTACGCCGCTGGTGCGGATGCCTACAGTGCCCGCTGGCTGATATGGAGGCGGGAGCCGTGAAGTGGGATGCAGCACTGCTGGTGCTGGCTGATAGGTGGGCGACCGCGCGCACAGGCAGGGCGAGGGGCAGCGAGCGTGGCCGGCAGGGGGGCGCCGAGGCCGCGTAACTGCTGGACCTGCGGAGCGTGCGCAAGTTGGCCGGCGAGCTCCAGCGCGCCCGCCGATTGGGCCAGCGTCATATAATCATTAATTGTGCATAAGTTCACCTCACGGCTGCAGCCATGCGTCGATCCGTGACGCAAGGGCCGAACTCGCGGCCCCGCTTGCACGATGGCCGACTGTGTTCCGTGGCAGAGAGCCCAGGTTTACTGCTTCTGGGTGTATCAATATGATATGCCTGCTACTGATTGTATTACCAAACAAAGACGAAGACCTGGATGTATGACACCCTTCCAGTTTCACTTCCACCTCCACTGCCTGTTCCAGAGCTGCTATTCCAAAGTGCGAGCACAGCTTCTAAAGGTACTACAATGTACCAACACAATATATGTAGTCTTGCAAGTGTGCACGGCGAATCGCGGGCACGCATTGCTGTAGCCGTGTAGGTGGTGTGCACACAGGGGGGATGCCAGGACGCTACGCACGGCTACACCGGGTGTAGATGACTTTCACTCACATGTGCTGGAGTGGAAGGGGTTTGGGGTTTGGCTCAGCGTAGCGGTTTGATGGCGCAAGGATTCTGGCCATGGGCGCGCAATTCCCTAGGTAGTGACCCTGACTTCGTCTAGTCTCCTGGACACGGCAGGGAAGGCGGTCACCATCAATGGTGATCTTCAACTCTTCCTGAGCCTCTGAGCATGCCTGAGCAACGTGAGCAGCCCCTGTCTGCTCCGCTCCCCCCCGCGACGTGCCATGGACGTGCTTGAAACGTGCCCTCGCTAGGAGCCAGCAGGGGAGTTTTTGCGCTGGGCCCCGCGCTTCTCCCTCCCCATCCCCCCCCTCGTGTACATTTTCCGTTGGGAGATGGGGGCCGCGGCGCGGGAGCCCTTACGCTGGCCCTTGCTCGGCCATTTCGTACGGCCGGCACATCAGCGGCGGATCGCAAGGATTTGGAGAAAGGAGAACAGGCCCTTGAGCCCTTCTGCTCAACTTGTACAGCTTACTAGGTACTGAGACGCCTTCGACTTCTTGTTGCACACTGGGTTATTCCAACACGAGAGACGACACAATCGCGCCCGACGCCATAGGTCGCAGCCATACTGCGTAGCCCAGTAGGGATACTAGGTTGGTCCAGTAGGGATACTAGGGTGGCATAAATACGTCACTAACTAGTGCCACAGGCTCCGCGCAGCTCCGGCCTGGACCTTACCAGGTCCAATATGCAGCAGGCGGGCAGCTAGTGAACCCAGGCAGAGGCCTGAAAGGCTAATCCCAAGTTATATAGCTATCCTACATCGGGCGGCGTGGGCCAGGAGGAAGCAGAAGCTCAATTTCGCTTTTGGTTGACGCGGACGCTTCAAGAGGGACGAGGAATGCCCCACGAGTTTAAGACAGCCGTTGTGTGGTTCCGGCGGGACCTTCGCGTGGACGACAACCCCGCTCTGGTGGCCGCGCTCGCAGCAGCACCCAATGTGGTGAGCTGGGGTCTGACACCCACCGAGACGGGTCGCTGGGTGCCGTGGACTTGCTGGCAGTACCACGGGGCGGTCTCTGCTCATAAACGCAGAAGACTGAGAGACCGGCCCGCGTCGGGATTCTCCACGGCGCCGGTCTCTTGACGGCCCTGGCAGTGACCTGGGATGGAACTTTCGGGTTCACTGTGAATACATGGAAGTCCTGCTTAACATGTAAAGCGAGCACACGGCGAGCCTTCCGCATGGCCATTTACGTCACTCTGGTCCCCCGGGAGCCCAAACCAGAGTTCCCATCAGAAAGCTCGCACACGCTTGGGCAACTGACGTAGGAATATGGGCTAGCTGTTGCCTTGTTTGCGGCGACGTGGGCCGACACGTCGTCGCCCGAACACTGCCGGCGTGCCGTGCCCGCCTCTGCACCGCAGATACCCGTGTTCATCTGGGCGCCCGAGGAGGAGGGCCAGTTCCAGCCGGGACGCTGCAGCCGCTGGTGGAGCAAGCACTCGCTGGTGGACCTGCAGCAGGCGCTGGCGGCATTGGGCAGCCGGCTGGTCATCCGCCGCTCCACCGACTCCACTGCCGCGCTGCTGCAGCTCGTGACGGAGCTGGGCGCCGAGGCGGTGTTCTTCAACCACCTGTACGACCCCATTAGCCTCATGCGCGACCATGACTGCAAGCGCGGCCTGACGGCGGCGGGCGTGGCGCACCGCACCTTCAACGGCGACATGCTGTATGAGCCGTGGGATGTGCTGGACCCTAACAAGCAGCCCTACTCCACCTTCGACGACTTTTGGAACAGGTGGGGGATATACTGCGTTTTTATTCCCGATATCTCCGATCCTTCACAATTTGTTGGATTAAACCGATGGTGGTGATGCTTCTTTTGGCCGCAGCGTCCGCGCCATGCCGGTGCCGCCGCCGTTCCCCGTGTCGGCCCCCGCCTCCATGCCAGCGGTGCCCGCCGCCGTGCCCAGCATGACGGTGGCGGAGGTGGACTGGTTCTTCACGCCCGAGCAGGAGGCATCCAGCGACCAGCTCAAGTTCAAGGTGCGTGTGCGGGCTGTCGGGCTGTGGACACTGAACGGGTCGGTGTAGAAGAAGCGGTTTGCAGGCTGTCGCGCTCCCATGTGGGTCGGGGCCTACGCCCGCAGCCAATTGTCGTTGTACGGGGCCTTGACCCGCCCGTCCACGAACACCTCGAGTCGTACATCACTGACTAGAGTTTTCACCGCGCTTTGCCTGCTGTGTCCTGCAGTGGAAGCCGGGCGTGGGCGGCGCCATCAGCGAGCTGGAGCACTTCCTGGCGGAGCGACTGACGGAGTTCGAGCACGACCGCGCCAAAGTGGACCGCGACTCCACCAGTCGCCTGTCGCCCTGGATCCACATCGGCTCCATCAGCGTGCGCTACATCTTCTACCGGGTGAGCGCAGTTTTGGGGGCCAGGGTTTGTAAGACGGCGGGCTTGAGGTGGTGAGGGGAGGGGCAGAGGCAGGACTAGGGCGGGTGCTGATGTGTGGCTGTTGTGCCGCTCGGTTGTCGCTACCTGCCTGACCTTTTGGATGCGTGTGCTGCGGTGCTGGTCATGTCACGCAGGTGCGGCAGTGCCAGGCGGAGTGGCTGGCGGCCGGCACGGACCGGGCCCAATCCTGCGACGACTTCCTGCAGCAGATGGGCTACCGCGAGTACTCGCGCTACCTGGCCTTCCACTTCCCCTTCATCCACGAGCGTTCGCTGCTGCGCCACCTGCGCGCCTGCCCCTGGCGCATCGACCAGCACGCGTTCAAGGTACGGCCGGTGCTGCAGCTTATACTACTGTACTGCACGACAGCACAGCGAGCACCGTGGAAGCATGCGACTGGCTAGCGATAGGCTTTGCCGTGCCCTTCATTCACACCGCATTCCGGATTCCGTGTTCCTCTTGTCCAGGCCTGGCGCCAGGGCCAGACGGGCTACCCCATCGTGGACGCGGCGATGCGGCAGTTGTGGAGCAGCGGCTGGTGCCACAACCGCGGCCGTGTGGTGGCGGCCAGCTTCCTGGTCAAGGACCTGTTGCTGCCGTGGCAGTGGGGCCTGAAGCACTACTGGGACGCACAGATCGACGCCGACCTAGAGTGTGATGCGCTGGGCTGGCAGTACGTCAGCGGAGGGATGTCGGGTGAGCGCGATGCTGTACAGTAGCTTTGCGTGTGTAAGATGGGATTGGGGAAATGTGGAGAATGTTTGAATCAGGGTTTCAGGTAGTGACCTGGGTGGGGGTCTCACTTTTGGTGGAGTGAACTTTCGAGGGCCGAACACGGACGCGATAAGCGTCCTTTATCTGGAGCTGGGAGTTCTCCCGCGTCCGATGGGCATGCCTCAAGGCATGGTGGCCGAGCGGCCTAAGGCGCTGTCTGGGCTCACCCGGAGGAGCTGACTTTTTCTGCCTGCGCTTGCGGCCCCCGAACAGATGCGCACCCGTTCAGCTACATGATGGACCTGGAGAAGGAGGCGCGGCGCTTCGACCCGGACGGCGAGTACGTGCGGCGCTGGCTGCCCGCGCTGTCGCGCCTGCCTACCGAGTACATCCACGCGCCCTGGAAGGCGCCGGCCTCGGTGCTGGCAGCCGCTGACGTGGAGCTGGGGTGCAACTACCCGCTGCCCATCATCACCCGCAGCGACGCCAAGGCGAACGTGGACTACGCCTGCGGCGTGCTGGAGAAGAGCGCGGTGGCGCCCACAGGCAGCGAGAGCAGCGGGCGCTACCCTTACCGCGCGCCCACCTACCCCAACGCGGGCGGCGGCGGCGGTGCCAGCGGCGGCGTGGATGGCGCGGGCAGCTCGGGCGGTAACCCGACGGCGGCGATGGGCGCGAGCGGGGGAGCAGGGCCGTCGTCCGGGACGGGCACGGGCGGGCAGGGCGGTGCGTTCCGCGGCAGGGGCGACGGCGGCGGCAGCGCGCCGGTGTCGCAGCAAGGCGGCATGCTGCCCCCGGGTGTGGCGGTTTGCGTGACGGCCGGCACCGGCGGCACGCAGCCCGACTCGCGCACCGTCAGCGGCGCGCACGCCGGCGTCAGCAACAGCGCCGGCGGCGTCGCCTGCGATATGCCGCCGCCCTCGCACTCGCATCCGCGCGGCGGCAGCAGCGGCGTTGCTGCGGCTGGCGTGGGCGGCGTGTCAGGTGGGCCCTCCTCAGGGGGCGCAGCCGCGCCCGGCGCCACCCGCAAGGCCACGGCGCCCGGCGGCGCGGTTTTCTACCACCCCGGTGAGGCCTCGGGCGAGGGTCACGCGCTGCTGGAGCGCATCCTGCAGCAGCAGCGCCGCCAGCGCGGCGCCGCGAACCGGCAGGACGGCAGCGGCACCAACCAGCCGCCGCCGCCCGTGTCGATGCCCGGAATGCTGGACGCTGCGGGAGCCGCAGGCGGCGGCGGCGGCGGCGGCGGCGGTTTGGCCGGGCTGCCGGGCGTGCTGCAGGGGCTGCACGGCGGCGCGGGCGCTACGGCGGCGCCGGCGGTGGCGTGGGCTGGCCGCGTGGCGGCGGGCGGCGTGGACGACATGGATGCCGTGGCGCTATGGCAGCAGCAACAGCAGCTGCTGCAGGGCGGCGCCGCCGCCTTTGCCTTCGAGCAGGCCATGGAGCTGCTGCTGGCGCGGCGCCGCGCAGGCGATGGCGTCAGCGGCTTCTGTGGCGGTGACGCGCCCGGCCGCGGTGGCGGCGACGCCGACGAAGCCGACGGTTTGATGCTGGAGGAGGACAGCGAGGAGGTGGTGAGCAACACAGTGGACCTTCACCTCTCGGCGTTCACGGGCGCCAGCTGCCACCGGCAGTCCGGCACCGCGCGCGGCGCGCGCGCGGCGGAGCGGCGGCTCAAGAAGGAGGCGGGCTCGCCCGAGGTGACGGACGGGGGCGGCAGCGCGGGCGCGGGGTGCGGCGAGGAGGACGCGATGCAGTGCGAAGATGAGGAGCACGGCGAGCGCGGTTCGCCGGCGCGCAGGACGGCTGACGAGGAGGCGCAGCCACCAGCCGAGGAGGGCGGCGCGGGCTCGGAGGACGCAGGCGCCGCGGCAAGTGAGGGCGATGAGGCGGAGGGCTATGGCAGCGAGAGCGCCAGCGAGGACAACGGCGGTGCAACGCCGGTGGAGGAGGCGGACCAGATGGTGGTGGATGGCGGCGGTGGCGGCGGTGGTGGCGGCGGTGGTGGCGGCGGTCGTGGCGGCGGGCAGCACAAGCGGCGGCGTTCCCAGTTGGAGGGGGAGCAGGGCGACGCCGCATGGGAGTGAGAGTGCCGGCCGCAGGTCATTCAAGGGTAGATCTTTGAGCTGTCGAGCCGGAAGGTGGAGGCACGCAGCGCGTTACAAGGAGGCTTCTTTGTGGCGAAGAGATTGAGATGCTCAACAAACATTCACGTCTACTTAGTCTGTATGCATGCGTAGAAGTTCTTGTTTGACGGGCGGTTTTTGTGAGGCGCTGGTCACCCGTTCTGACACCTTGGTCGACCGTTGTTGGCTGTGGTGGACAACTCGGTGTGCACCGGGTGCTGCTATGTGCTCCACGGACACGTACTCGCGCGCGTTCGCCATTGACTGCGCGACATAGAGTTCTACGGCATTGGCACTTGGGCTTACAATGTCACTGGCATCACGTGTCAATAAAATGAATAATGGCAGGCACCTGTTGCAGCACTGTTGGCGCGATTGCAACGCGTGCGAAAGGCAATGCCTGCAACAACAAGCAGTGCTGTGAGTAGGGAGCGCCACTGAGTCTGTGCAGGCGTTTGGCTAGATGTGTGTCAGAGCTAACCATGTCGGCCGGTCGCCAAGTCTGGCGACCCGCTCCAGCTGCTCATTGTTAGGAAGCCACGATAAGAGGCTCGCATGGTCATATAGCGGTTTCGCGGTTTGAAGCGGCAAGGAAGTGGCGCGGTATGTCCTAATGGAGCGTGAAGTTTCACCGCACTGAACGTGAGTACGGCAATGAACGGCGGCTGAGAATGATAACGCTGCCGGAGAAATAAAGGTGCACATAACAGCACCGCCGCAAAAAGATACGGGGCTGGCGGCCGTGTGCTGGCGTTCTCCCTCCACGCGGCGCTGCATTGGGCGCACATGGAGGGGGAAGCCGCCGGCCACGCGCCACTCATGTCCTGGGTTCGCTTACTACTGCAATTTTCGCTCATTGATCGAAGGAAGGTAGGGGTGGCTTGATGGCAATTGCCTGTGCCTTGCCTTTCGGTCTCTGCTACTCTGTCCCAGGCTCTGGTTTTGTTAGCTTTCCTTAAACCCTGACCTGGCGTATAGCATGATGGTGCCTGGTTCGTGTGATCGCGCGTGATCGCGCTCCGTTTGGGCGTTTGGATGCGGGCGGTGGCTGTAGAGGTTTTACTTGAGCCATGTTTGGAGAGAAGGCAAATGTGGCGGACCTTCGGCCTCTGACGGTGGATGTGTTGCAGGTATCAGCAGGTGTAGCCCTCTTCTCCTTGTGCTGTCTTGTTGACCGAAGGGTGGAGAAATGAGACCCGAAAGACGGTACATTGGTCTTAGCCTGGAGAGTTCAATCTTGTGGGCCTTGTGGCCCACCCAAAATCGTATGAAGGGGTAAGTAGAGGTGCGGGGGGAGGGAGGGGGCGGTTGTAGCAAGGGACCCCTTCCCTAGCGCCTGCACCTGCTTGAGAATGCAGGGCGCTGCCGTTGCCGTTGCGGCCAGGGCTTTCTTTGGATCCGTTTGGACAGGCAGTTGTAATGCTCAATCGGACGAGGGCTTGAGGCTCTAACCTTGGTTCTAACCGTCGGACGTGGGGCTGGTGGGGGCGATTGGTGCGCGTACAGCATCCGACAATCCCCTCGACACTGCCTTGAGTAGTCGTTGGTTTCAGGTGGGACAGCTTTGCTTGGGGCTCGTACAGACATACAGCAATAAAGACAGGCGCCAATGGCATTGAAAGCTGCGACAACACGCGTTACAAACGGCCCCAAGCAGTCCACCATTTCAACCTGCGTCCTCACTGCATCGTTGCGATGCGCGGCAAGACGCCAGTCACGCCCCAGCACGCTTGATTGTTGCGTGACGCCTAACTTCAGCGCTTGTAGCACACTGTGGCGGGATAGTATCCCCGTACTCCTACTACCTGGCCGCATCCATCGTTCCTTCTGCAGGACTTGGGACTCCCATTCCGCCTTGTGCCTCATGCCGCATGCTATCTCGCCCAGATGCGTTGCTGCTCTTCAGTTGTCATAAACAACCTGCCCAGCCTTCGCCCGGTGGTACAAACTCACGTTCTCTCCAGTCCGATCCTCTTGTTCTACTGCATTCGCTGTCATTGCAGATTGCGCACAGTGAGCGCCGCACAAACCAAGTGCGGCGGCATGCACCGTGCCGTTCGCATCCTTCGCCGGGACATCGCACAATCGGGGTGGTCGTCATCTAGATATATATATGACTCTGCCCGCATGCCAACGCCGCTGGGTTCCAATGTACCCATACTGCGGGGTGTACCCGCCCAAGCGCAACCCCCCTCATCGCTCTTCACTCCCCATCTGCGTCTCTCTGCACTCTTGCTATGCCCCATGCTCACTCCACTCATACGCCCAGGCGTACTCGAGCCGACCCCCGTCCGACGGAGGGAGCGTTGCGAAAGACTGCTGCTGCTCTATGCCTGTGATGCGTGCTGCCTACACACTGCCTGTGCCCAAACGCGATACACATGGGCCCTGTGCATAGCATGCATTCCCGGAGCGCGCGCACACACGGCATGCCCGGCCTCCGCCCTGCGATTCTGACTCGATTTCCCTGCGGTCCGGCTCTATTGCTGTTAATGCTGTACTGTTGAGCTGCTGAGCTGCTACTGCAGATAGCGTACGATCATGCTACTGCCACATGCGGTAGCGGTCGCGGTGCCCTGCTACCAGCCGCGCCAGCACTGTCGCCTTGTCGGCCACCTGCGAGACACGGCGCGGGCCAACCACACACGAAACACATCAGCCCCGAGGCCCCATAGCTGGTGAGGGGAATAGCGAGGGCAAGCACTCCCCTGCAGCGTGTCCTGGCCCCGCAATACACAAACACACGCTTGCGGGGTGCCCACACACCACCCCAAACACACAGCACGGCTGTGTGCCTCCCGCAGGCGCACACACGCGCACACGCGCACGCACCTGCGCCAGTGCGAATATGAATGCGTAGGTGCGCATCGCGTCGTCGGGGGCGGTGAGGTGCGGCAGGTCGTGCTCCGGCGCGTAGCGCACCCCTGCGTGGAAGCGGCGCCGCAGCTCCAGAATGCCGTTGTGCACCTGCAGGAGGAAGCGGCAGCGGCGGCGGCGGCCACGTGACATGCGAACAGCCACAACACACCCGTGTCAAGGTACGGGTACAGAGTCCGTGCCACCCGTCAGGACCGCCCGTGCCAACAGACACGTGGTCTTGCACCAGGAGGGACAGGTGCACAGGGAGTGAAAGTCGCGGCCAGCGGGCACCAATCACACAGCAGTCATGCGCCATATAAAGCCAACCAATAATGTAGTACCCTATCCACGCCAGCCAGCAAGCCACGCACCTTGAGTCGCTGCTGATGCAGCCGCTCCACGATTTGCATCACGGCCTCCGCCGACTCAGCCGTCTGGGCGCGGCTGCCGCCGCCGTGCGTGAGCAGCGCCAGGTGCGCCGCCGCCGCCGCCGCCATCTCCATCAGGATGGCGAAGTAGCTCTGCAGGGCAGGCGGGTGACAGGCGGGCGGCAGGCCTTACGCAGGCGGCAGCCATGCGCCGTTCACATGATCTGTTGACGGCGGCTTTCCACCGTCCCTTCCACCGTCTTCAAGCCGGCCCTCCCCGCCATCGCAGCGGCACACACCACTGCTCACCAACAGCACCCCAACCAACATTACACCCGCCCGCCCGCCAGCGCCCGCCACCCAACGGCCACCCGCACCCCCACCCGCGCCCGCCACCCGCGCCCGCCGGCCCGCGCCCGCCGGCCCCACCTGCAGCTCGGTGTTGAGCGGCGCAATGATGTGCTCAAAGGCCCAGCCGCTGAAGCCGCCTTCGTCCACCGCCACGTGTGCGCCCGCCACCAGCCCCAGCGCCGCCAACTGGTCCACCAGCGCCTGGCTGGCGCGCAGCACCGCGGCCACCACCTGTGGGAGGGGAGTTTGGGGGATTACATTCATGATGCGTTTGGGGGAGGGGATTGCATTCATAATTATTCAAGAAGTGAAGGCGTAGCCAGGAAGGGAGAGGGATAGCCTGTTACAAGCCTGCACAATGCCCCCCGCCCCCCAAAGGCAGGGACGGGGTAGGACACGTCTGACATGACCGGTGCCAGTGAGCCTGAGGTTGTTGCGGCTAGAGCTTGCAGGGGTTATCATCGTTGCTAAACTAGCATGCTAAACTAGTATGCAGTAAAGGGTCAAAGTATGCAGTCCAAGGTCAAAAGAGTCAGAATTATCGCCGGGTTGCGACATGCAGGCGCCAACTCACCGGCGGCGTGGCGAAGGGGCCGCGCGTCCACAACACCACATCCTGCACCAGGCTCAGCTGCACAGCCACCAGCGGCATCGCCACCAACTCCTGCAGCCGCCGCGGCGGCGCCGCCGCGGCTGCCGCCGCCGCCGTGCCCGGCAGCCGGCTGCGCCTCCCCAGCGCCCCCACACTCGCACCCACCGCCGCCGCCCCCGCACCGCCGCCGGCACCGCTGCCAACGCCCGCGGTGCCGGCTCCGCGCGCGTACACAAAGCTAGCGCCGCCGGCTTCCGGCTCCGCCGTGGGCTCCATGTTCACAGCGGCGGCCATGGCGAAGCCCTCCGGCTGCTCCACCGTCATGGCGTCATCCACGTCTGTGGGCGCGGCGCTGAGCAGGCGCCCCATCTCCAAGATGATGGAGGCGGGGCCGCTCAGGGGCTGCGAGGCGCGGCCCAGGCCCAGGGCTGCAGACACGCGGCCCAACGGGCCGCGGTGCTCAGCCGCCGCCGGCGCAGCCGGCGCAGCAGCCGCCGGCGCCGGCGCCTGCGGCTGGGGCTGGGAATGGGGATAGGGATGGGGATGGGGATGCTGCTGGGGCGGGTGCTGCTGGTCAGCACCGTGCGGGGCGGTGGCGTGGGGGCGCTGCAGCGTGTCGGGCAGGCTGCTGCTGTGGCCGGGCGTGCCGCCGGCTCCGGTGCCGGCGGCGGTGGAAACGGAGTGTGTGTCCAGGTGATGAACGTGCCCGGTACTGGTGGAGCTGCCGGCGGCGGGGCTGGTGTAGGAGCTGGAGGTGATTTCTGACTGCGCCGGGTCGTGCGTGTGCGTGTGTGTATGCGGCTTGAGGTGGCTGGCGCTGCGTGCGTCCACGTGCTGATCGTCGTGCGACAGGCTGCGGGCGTGGTGGTGGTGGGGTCCGTGCAGGCCCTTGGCGTCACTCACCGCCGCCGCCGCGAGCGCCTTGCTGCTGGGCTTGCCGCTGGCACTGCCCGCGCTGGCGTCGGCGCCTGCGGCGCCGCCGGCTGCCGCCTGTTGCAGGTTTGCGGCGCTGGGGTGCGGCGTGCCGACACGAGAGCACAACTCTGCGGTGGCGGCTGCGCCCTTGTGCACCGTGTGCAGCCTGTGTGGATGGTCCGTCGAAGGGGGTGCGCCAGGCGGTCGAGGCAGTCGGTCAGTCGTACAGTCAGTACAGTTGTCAGCATGTCCATCACAGGCCTCCCATGTGAGTAGCACCATTTCCCGCAACGCCACCAAATGCAGCTGACTAGGCATACCACCAAGAAACCAGGATCCTTACACAAACACACACACACAGAGACACACACACACACACACACACACACACACACACACACACACACACACACGCACGCACGCACGCACGCACGCACGCACGCACGCACACGCACGCACGCACGCACGCACGCACGCACACACACACACACACACACACACACACACACACACGCACCTGAGCCCGTCCTGCCAGAACTCCTCGTAGTCGGCCCTCACCAGCTGCGCGGCGGCGGAGAAGGCGCGGCCCATGGTCTGGAGCGCCCAGTCCGAAGTGTACCTGCAAGGGCAGCGGGGGCAGGGGCACGTGCTTGAGTGAGGCTCGGATATCGCTACGACGGACGTCAGCCCCAGGCCTGCCCAGCCTGCATGCAGGCCGGCACACGCCCATCGCCCCCGAACAACGCAAGCACACACCTCAGCTCCACCACCGCCACCTCTACCACCATCACCACTACTACCACCACCACCTCTACCACCATCACCACTACCCCCACCCCCACCCCCACCACCATCACCACTACCACCCCCACCCCCACCACCCCCACCCCCACCCCACCCCCAACACCGCCGCCACCACCGCACCCCACCCCACCCCATTAGCCCCCACGCACCAGGGCAGGATGAGCTGCGACAGCAGCACCGGCACGCTGCATCCCGCCATCACACTCAGCAGGCGGGCGCCGTACACCTGGGCCGAGCCGGTGGAGCCGCACGTGCCGGTGTACTGACACAGCGACACGCTGGCAAAGGTGATGAGCGTGAGAACCATGGCCATGCGGAACTGCGGGTAGCTGGAGGCAATGCCCACCTGCGGGCGGGGGCCGTGCGGGGCCGGGTTGCGGCGCGGGTAAGGAGCAGCGGGATGGGGGCGGAGCGGAGCCGAGTAGACGATGCTGCTGGGGGCGTGTCGGCGTGCAAGGTGCCTGGTTGAGCACTGCGGGGAGCTGAGGCACCACGGCGACGCACTGCGTTACAAAGGCACGTGAATGCTGCTGACAGCTCGCGGCAAACAGCAGCTCGCGGAATCCTACCCTAAGCACCATGCTGCGCAATTGGGCTGGCCTGACGCAAGGCCACGCACGCAAGCAAGTAAACGCACACGCACACGCACAAACGCACGTGTACGGACGAGCGCACGTGCGCCGGCACGCACCAGGAATGTGAAGGAGCAGATGACGGTGAGCAGGGCGTAGGGGTTGGCCGCCAGGTGCGTGTCCACCATCACCACGAACCCAAGCGTGCCGCCCACCACCGTGCCCAGCACCCACAAGCTCACGCGGCTCACAGTCGCCTCCACCTTCAGCGCGCGTGGCACACGTACGGTCTCAAGCATGTACGGCAAGAGCTGAAACAGAGACATCATGGCCGTACGGCCCTCCCCACAAACCGCAAAAAACAACCATGCGTCCGCGCGCTCCACTCACCCGCTCCGACATGCTGAGTGCGCACGTGACGAATCCGAACAGCGGCCTGAAGTGGCGGACTTCGGGCGTGTCGTGTCGCTCGCTGAAACCCAAGATGAGCAGCAGAACCGTGCTTAGCGCCAGAGCGTACTTGACGCCCGACTGTGTGCGGGAGACAAGCCATGTTTGTTGCCCAGTAAGCTTACGGGAACAAGGAGGTGCGCACGTGCGTGTAGAAGATGAGCAGTCAGGCGCAACGTACTACCGGCCGAGCGGCCCGAGCCCCCGCTCACCTGAAAGACACGGCTGCGCAGCAGCGCCTGCAGCGGAGCACATGCGAGTGCACACAGGCACACCAATTCAGGGCCCGACACACTCAGGCGGCTCATAATCAACACAGTGCTTGCCAAGAACGCATATGTCCTTGTGCACCCTAGCTCCCACCAAGCTCCCACCGCCCCTCTCCCCCACCGCCCAAACTCCGGCGCTCCTACTCACCCCTCGGCCCGCCGGGGTCCTCAGCAGCGGCAGCTCGCGCCGCACCACCCGCACCAGATTGACGATCAGGAATTCCCCCCAGAACAGCAGCGTCAGCTTCCACAGCCAGTCCCACGAACCCGGCCGCCCGCGCAGCCGAGACCACCAGCCGCCGCCCCGGCTGCGACCACCAGCCGCCCCGGCACCGCTAGTCGCAGCAGTAGCACCGCCGTACTTGGCTGTAGCAGCGGCTGCTGCAGCCGCCGCCTCGCGCTCCTCCAGCGTGGTTGTGGCGAGCTCCACGGCTTTCTCCAACGCCTCCACACTGTCGATGATGCCGTTGGTGAGCGTCCACAGGAAGCTGACGCCGCGTATCTGTTTTCAGCCAAGTTGCATCCAGCCGTTAGCCACAGGCGCGCAGTCACAATGTAAGCAGCAAACACACAAGGCCTGCTCAGCCAGGTCGCGCTGCCCTTCTGCCTGATAACCACCCGCCAAATTCTTGGGACAACCCCGCACTCTCCCTCCCAACGGGCCTGCCAACGGGCGCACAGCAGCAGGAGCACTAGCAGCACCAAAACCAACAACAGCAACAGCAACAGCACTCACCCTGTGCGCCTCGATGATGCGCACCCTTGTCTCGCCGTCGCGGCGCACTCGCGCCCAGTAGCCGTGCACCGCCTGCCGCATCACGTGCCGCAGCTCCCGCTTCACAGCCGGCCAAGGCTTGTCCGGCGGTGGCCGCTTCGCCTCCTCCTCCTCCTCCTCTTCCGCAACGCGGCCCTGCTCCACATCCCCGCCAGCCTCACCGGCCGCATGTTTCAGTCCAGCATGCTGTTGTTGTTGTTGCTGTTGCTGCTGCCGGCGGCGCCGGGCGGCGGCGGCGCCAGGCTCCACCGCCTCGCTGAGTTTGACGCAGGAGGTGGCGACGCGCGACAGCGCGGCGCGAAAGAGGGGCACGATGTCGACTGTGAAGTAGTGCACCAGCGCGGCGTCGTGCACGATCTGCAGCGGGTGGGGTGGGGTTACATTCATGATTAGCTAAGGAAATGGTAGAGGGTAGGCAATCTTGGGCGGGGCGGGTTTCCAAATAAGGGGTAAACATCAGAGGAAAATAAGGACGTGGATAAGGAGGGCGGAGGAGGTAGGTCAAGCACGAGGTTGCTGTGCCTTACACCACACACCGCGCAATGACACGACATGACACATTCACACCACGCACCCATCGCACACGAAACCCGCCTTCTTTTCGCCCCCCGCCTTCCCGGGGCTTTCTTTGGGATTGGAAATTTCGGGTTTAACTAAACCCCACGCCCCGCCCCGCCCCGCCCCTGCCAAGCCGCCACGCACCCGGCTGCCCTCGCGGCTGTGCACGATGCACTCCAGAGCCGCCACGCGCGTCAGCAGTTCGTCCGCCGCCGCAATCACACGCGCCCAGTCGGCGGGCACAAACGGCGCCTCCAGCATCCACGGCGGCTCCATAGAGGCGTTGGGCATGCAGGCACGAGCACGCGCCAGCAGCGGCCGCAGCGCCGCCAGCGGCGGCGACGACATCAGCACATTCTTGTTACTGCTGTCTTTGTTGTTGGTGTTGGTGGTGATCTTGTCGTGATGTGGGTGCTCTTGCTCTGCCGCCTTCCCGGCATCGGCGTTAGCACCCTTGGCCGCAGCGCCGACGGCATCGGCGCTGGCGGAGATGCTGGCCTCGCTGGCGCTGGCGGCGCTGGTCTTGCCCACAGCAGCCCTTGCGCCTGCACCCTCCGCCTCGGCCGCTGCCACCGCCACAGCCGGGTACGACGAGGCCGGTCCACCAACGTGCTGCTGCTGCTGCTCCTGCGGTGGCGGCGGCGGCGCCCCCTGCTCCTGCTGCCGCCGCGCCGTGTCCGCCGTCGCGCCTGCCGAGGCCGAGCGCCGCCACACCGCCCACTTGGGCCCCACGCGCGCCGCCTTGGGCGTGGCCGGCTTGCTGCCGCCGCCCTCCGCATCTCCCTTCCCGGAGCCGTCCTTCGGCGACACAGTCGCCGTCGCGCCCGCCACTGCTGCCTTCGGCGGCTCGGTCGCCTTCCTCAGCAGCTCCATGAACGCCTCGTCGCTCAGCTCCTCTCCGCCGTCCTCCAGCAACACCTCCACCATGGCCTCACCCTCGTCCTCACCAATCACGCCGCCCACGTCGCTGTCACGACCCATCACGCTGCCATTCACAGTGACGGTGCGGCGGTGGCGGCTGGCGCCGCCGGCGCCGGCGCCGCCACCGTCCGTCGGCCTGTCGCCGTCTGCGGCGTGCGAGCCCGCGTCGCCGCCGGTGGCGGAGCCGGCCTGCAGACTGCCAGACATGAGGTGGGAGAAGGAGGCGCAGGAGGGGAAGGGTGTGGAGATCTTGGACGGCGTCAGCACGCGCCGGTGCACACGCCCGTTGATGACGGCGCTGTCGGTCGCGGCCGAGTCCGCGGCGAGCGACCCCGCCGCTGCGGTGGCGGTGGAGGCCGCTGCCAGCTGTGCCAGAGCGGCGGAGGAGGCGGCGGGTGTCATACCGCCCAGGCAGCTGGCGGGCGTGAGGTAGGGGTCCTGCTCCGGCTGGAACGCCAGCGTGGCGTACCTGTGTGTTGTGTGAGGAGAGCACAAGGAGGAACCATACTTCTCGTTTGCATCTCACAATGCAAGTATGCCACATTTTTGCTCCAGCCGTCTGGTACCCGGGCACCAGACCACCGCACCCGCTGCACCCACCGCGACGCCGCCTTGCCCACGCCGCGCAGCGTGGTCGCCACGCGGCTCCTCAGCTCGTCCGTCGCCAGGCTGGGCAGCACCAGCAGCCCCGCCGCCACCGTGAAGGCGGCGCCGATGGCGGCGTCCGCCATGACGCTGCCCACTGCTTGGCGCCAGATGTGGGTGTGTGTGGGCTGGAACTGCCCCAGCATGACCACCAGGCCAAAGCCCAGGCAGGAGACCATGGCGCCGATGAGCATCACGAAGGGCAGCGGCTGGCCCACGCGGTTGATGGACATGACCTGATGGGAAGAGGGGAAGGGAAGAGGGGAAGGGAAGAGGGGAAGGGAAGAGGGGAAGGAGAAAGAGGGAAAGGAGTGAGAGGAGCGCTGGGCATGGTGTGTGTGAAGGGGGGGCAGGGTCACGGGCGGTACGCTGGTGCTCTGGTGTACTGCGGCTGGCGTCGCGGCCGGGGCTGCGGCCTCGGCACGCGAGCTAGACTCACCGCGATGAAGAACGCGGACAGGCACAACAGCACCGCCATGTGGGGGCCGTCATCAAAGCCAGCCAGCAACGACAGACTCAGCTGCGTGGCGAAAGGTAGCGGGGTGTGAGGCAGCAGGCGCAGGGACCACGGGGTCAGGCCGGGCGAAAGACTAAGCGGCGGGCCGCCACCATGCCCCTGCGATCGCCCCTTCCGACCCACTGCGACTCCTTCTGCTCCACGCCCCACCTACATGGCGGCCGCCCATGCCCCCCTCCCGCCAAAGCTAACCCCCTCCCCGCTCCCGAGCGCCGCACCGTGATGCCGCCCAGCGTGGCCCCCCAGATGATGGCGCCCCACACCGCCGCGCAGCCCAGCAGCTTGGTGCCCACATGGTTGTCAAGGCATCCCAACAGGCTGCACTCGATGAACAGCGTGGCGCTGAGGCAGGACTGGTTGAAGCGCATGGCCCTGTTATTTGCGTGTTTGTTGTGTGGGGAAAGCAGGCGGAAGATTAGGTGGTTTGTGGTGGCGTGACGGGGGTCTGGCGCTGCCGCGTGTCCAGGGTTAATAGCAGCCGAAGGTAGCAGGCGTGGCGCGTCGCAAGCGCACGCTTCGCAGGACTGCCCCAATTGAAAGCGGCTTGGCGTCAGCGCAGTTCGCAGTTTACTTGGTCATCCCCGCCGCGGTCTTGCCCATGGCATTTTCGTCGCTGATGATTCCCCAGACTCACGGGATTAGAACGAAGAGCGCCACAGGTATGAGGCCCACAGTAAGCTGTGCCGCGCATTGAAAGCCTGGCGTCAGGAAGAAGTCAGCTGTGTCCCGACTAAAAATGTGCAGACGCGCCCGCACAGTCGACAGGGCAGCGCCAGCACAAGTCGAGCATTTCAAGTTGCCATCGCTTCTGCCGTGCTGGCCTGCGTCGACCGTCATTCGTCGACGCAGCGAGAAGGGTTTCGCGACCAGTTCTCGCTTAACTAATCACCAACGAGGTGATATTACGACTTGCAAGTGAAGCTGACATTATAGTATATAGAATGGATGGGGTGTGCAGCAGGGCGGCCCATCTTAACGACAGAAGTTCCCATGGCGGCAAAAGCCCCGCTAAAGAAGGGCGGGCCCTTACGCAGCGCGAGTTTGCTCCCGTGAACAGCCCCAGATAGCGCGTTCAAGTCGCGCTATATGCTGTTATTGTTAATGGCTCGAGGCCAGCTGCAGGCCGAGGAATGCGGGGGTAGTTCGTTTATGCAGCTGTCGCTTGGGCAAGTTTACACAGGGGCAGCCCGACAGCTAAATGCGCCACTCTTATGTGCATCACTATCCAGAGTATATGATTGCATAATAGCGCAGCAGAACTGGCCGTGGCTATGGGAGTTGCGCGACACTTGAGCAGCGCGTGGGGAGGAAGCCTGCGTGCCGCATAGATGCTGCAGGTATGTCATTACGAAACAATTAAAACGACTAAAGCTGCCAAAACTACTGTACTTCGTGCAGCGTCATGTCCAGCGGCACGATTGTCGCGCCGCTACCGCAACATATTTACAGTTTATTGATGATATCCGATGACAGACATGTTGTGCTGGTACGTAGCTGCTATGCCTGTTCAGATGCGTGGCGCGGCGGTTGCATCCTGCTATTCGTGCAAGCTTTGCGCAGGCCTTTTGCGCGAACAGTATATCATAGTTGCTGATGGATTGATTGGACAATTTTAGTTGGGGTCGTCAGGCCGAATTTCGCGCAGCCGAATTTCATCAAGTAGTAACCCGTCAACCGCCGGAGGATCGAACGAGCATCCTGTGTAACGATTAAGTACTAGCGCCATGTAATACAGATATAAAGGCGCAGTCAACTCTCACTATCGCACGGCTTACACGCCATAACTCCACACCCTGTCCACGCCCCCGCGCCATTTCAAGCGAGCGAGAGGAGGGAGCCTCAGTGAGTGTGCGGCCCAGCATGGCTCGAGCCCAGATGTACTGGTTGGCTGCTATTTTAGCGTTCGTGGCGTCCGCTGCGGCGCAGCAAGGTGCGCGCGAACCTCCCCTGAGGTGGTTGGCACCTAATGCACGCACACACCAGCAAGCTGTAGTGCTGATGCTTGCTGCCCAAAGGTTTCCACACAAAAAGCAAGATTATGCGACCTGCCCGAAGATCCCGCACAATTCCCGCTTTCTTCTTCCTGCGGCTTCGCAGTTTCCATCAGCGATGTGCAGGGCACTCGCTACCGCAGCACCTTCACCACTCGCGTGTCGGTGGAGGGCATCGTTGTGGCCAAGTGGAGCAACCTGTATGCGCTAATGGTGGGGCGGGTCTGTGGCAGAGGCTCGACAGGGTCCCGTAAATGCCTTGGGCCTGCGCCGGCCGCCGCCAAGCCCGGGCGGCTTCGCAGCTTCCCACTGCTGAACTTGTTGAGTTTACACCCCTGCTACATAATGGGCTGCAGCAACGCGACAAGTGACGCTCCACCTGTGCGCCAAGCCTGCTTGCCAATCGAGGGATCCTTACATTCCGCTGCTTCCCAACTCGCTCGCTCCCTTGCACCCCAGGCGCCCACGGCCGACGCCAACGCCGCCACCTCTGAAGGCATCCTGGTGGTGTCCCCCACAACCGCCATGTCGGAGGGCGACCTCGTGCGTGTCAACGGCACCGTGTCAGGTATGCGCCCACGTGCTCCCAAACCCCATGCCGCTCGCTCTCAGTGCACGCGCCTGCATACCCAGTTGCCCACACGCACCGATTCGTCCCCTGCCCTGCCAACGACCGCCCGGATCAGCCTGGATCTCAGATCCAGGAATGGGCCATGCATGCCGCGAACGGCCCAATTCAAACATTACTTTGCCCTCGTTGCAGAGTCCCGCCCCGGCAGTGATGCCGAGAACATGGTCGTCACGCGTCTCGGCAACAACCCGGTCGTGTGGCGGCGGATCTCCAGTGGCAACGCGCTGCCCCAGGTGGTGATTGGCTGCGACGACAGCACCCAGCGCTCGCCGCCCGTGTCCAAGATTGAGGACCCGGTCGGCGACGTGGAGGACCCCACAGGTGCGTGTGGGCGAGGGCGTGGTATCGTACAGGGTGCTGAAATGGAGGACAACAGCCTTGAGCGTGGCCGTTGATGACCCGTCTAGAACATCTATCGTTTGCCGCATCTCGTGGGCCCCTGCTACCTGCCTTCTGATCCATTTCCGCACCGGGGCCACCGCTGCCGTGCAGTGATCCTGAACCCTGACGTCAACGCCCTCGCCTTCTATGAGAGCCTGGAGGGAAGCCGTGTGATCATCAAGAGGCCCGTCGTGGTGGGACCCACCAACAACTTCGGCGAGACGCCGGTCGTGGCCAGCCGTGCCGACGGCACGCTGTGCGCCCTGGCGTCTCAGCTCACGCCCCGTGGTGGTCTGATCATTGATGAGGTTGCGGGTATCTACAACCCCAGCCGCATGCTGCTCGATGACACCATTCTCAACTACCTGCCCGGCGGCAAGGGTCTGCAGGTGCGTGTGCGGAACTTGGGAAGATGTGGGCCATCCACGCAGGGCCTGTCCGATTCACGGGAGTGCGACTTGCCCTGCACGCCTTCCTCGTATACTGCCTTGGCTCGGTTATTAACACACTTCCCCATACACACCGTCCCTCCACCCCGCCCACCAGGTCGGTGACGTGTTGAACGACATCGTGGCAATTGTGGACTACTCCTTCGGCAACTACAAGTTCTACGCCACACAGATTGCCACCATCGCCACCCCCTCGCCGCTCACGCCCACACCCCCCCTGCCGCTGCCGCCCATCCCCGGCCTCGCCGTCACCATCGGCTCCCTGAACGTCGAGAACCTGTCCCCCGCTGACCCTCCCTCCAAGTTCGCCCGCATTGCAAATGCCGTGGTCAAGGGCCTTCGCAGCCCTGATCTCGTGGGCGTGTGTGAGATCCAGGACAACAGCGGCCCAACGGATGACCTGGTGGTTGACGCCGCCATCACTATCACCACCCTGCTCGCCGCCATCCGGGACGCGGGCGGCCCGGCCTACGCCTACCTGCAGGTCAACCCGGAGAACAACCAGGACGGAGGCGAGCCCGGCGGCAACATCCGCCAGGTGTGTGTGTGTGTTAAAAAACGAAACGAAAGCCCGCCCAATGACGCGACGGAGTTACTTACCGATACCCACCATTTTTACCGAGCGTCGCGTGACTGTCGTGACCCAGGTAGTCATACTTACCCGCGATAAGCCTGGAACCCCATGGGCGACCATTCGGCCTGACCCCGCGTTGCACCTGTATGCGTCCGTGTGTGTGTGTGTGTGTGTGTGTGTGTGTGTGTGTGTGTGTGTGTGTGTGTGTGTGTGTGTGTGCGTGTGTGTGTGTGTGTGTGTGTGTTCAGGATATAAGTCGAAGGTGCCATGGCTTTGAGCCCAGGCGCCGCGGTTGTGCGTGCATGCGTGCTGTGTGTGACGCATATGCTTCGCAATCAGCCGGGTTTATGGCGATCCTTCCGGATGAAGGTCGGTCTGATCCTGACCCATGCCGTGCCTGGTACTTATTTGCCTCTTGTCCGTCCGCCGTGCTCGCCGCGCGCAGATCCTGCTCTACAACCCTGCAGTCGCCACGGCGGTCGGTCTGCCCGCTGCCTGCCCCAGCACCCCCAACGAGGTGGTGGCTGACGGTGAGCCTCTGCCTGCAGGACACACACGGCCCACCTGCCTGGCCCTACCTGTCCTGCAACATGCGCATACCGTTTATGCCCCGTGCGTGCTCACACCCTTGCTGCTTCCGTCCTGCTGCCGTTCTGACCGGTGGCCTCGCCCGCCGTTTGTGACCCTTGTCCCACTCCGGTATCTGCCGCGGCTGTAGCCAATGGCAAGCCTCAGCTCAAGTACAGTCCGGGCCGACTGGCGCCCTCCAACATCGCCTTCCAGAGCAGCCGCAAGCCGCTGGCGGTGCAGCTAACCGTAAACGGCCAACCGCTCTTTGTCATCGTCAACCACTTCAACTCCAAGGCGAGTCCGCCTGCGAGCGTGCGAGTCTGCAAGCGCTGCGTGCTTGTGTGTGAAGGCACGTGGACACGTCTTGTGTCGTCCAATGTCCGCGGTGTGGCCTTGACCCCACGCCTTGAGCCCAACGCCTGCATCCCTGATCCCTACCTGCCGTGCGACAACCGCAGGGCGGCGACCAGCCCCTGTTCGGCCGCAACCAGCCGCCGGCCCGCTCTTCCGAGGTGCAGCGCGCGAAGCAGGCTGAGGTGGTTGCGGGCGCTGTGTCCCAGATCCTGGCGCTGGACGCTCAGGCTCGCGTGGTGGTCATGGGTGAGCAAGCATCCCGGAAGTAAAGCGGGAGGCGGGTGGCGTCAAGTACGGCATGCGTGTACCGTATATCCAGATGACGGCCTGTCGCGGCCGACTTGGCGAGCGCATGCGCCTTGCCCAGGCGTGACACGCGTGAAAAGCGTGCCCGTCTCCCCCCCCCCTGCCCTTCTTCTCCCCCCAGGCGACCTGAACGACTTCGCCGGCTCCTCGGCTCTGGGTGTGTTGTACGCGTCCGGCCTCACCAACGCCTACCTGCTGCCGGAGCAGTCGGGGCTGCTGCGCACGCCGCCCAACCAGCGCTACAGCTACAACTTCGAGGGCAACGCACAGGTACGCCTAGTCTGGCCGCCCATCCTACGACTGTGCTACCAGCTTGCCCCGCCCTGCAATCACCCGCCGCTTCCCCCACACGCCCCTTCCCTCGTCCTTCAGGCTCTGGACCACATCCTGCTCAGCCCCTCTCTGGTGGGCGGCGCCGAGGTGGGCGTGCTGCACGTGAACAGCGAGTTCGCCGACGACGCCCCCGCCAGCACCCGCTTCAGCGACCACGACCCGCTGCTCGTGCGCCTGCCAGGTGCGCGTGAGGTGTTGCGCTACACTCTTTCCTGTGCCGTGCCTATGATATGCTCTTGCCTACTGTTCCGAGGCAAAATATGAAGTTGGTTTTGCAACTGTAGCAAAACAAACAATCGCGGCGCTTGCCGCTGCGTTGCTTGCTCTTCCTGTCTCGCAGCTCTGGCCATGCCTGTGACGCCGATTAACCAGGTCCAGGGCTCGGCCTACACCAGCGGCCGGGTGGGCAGCCGTGTGACGGTGGAGGGCGTGGTGGTGGCTCGCCGCAGCAACCAGTTCTGGATGGCGGTGAGTGGCTCGTCGCTCGGTCGCGTACACTGGGTGATGGTGGTTGCGGAGACCCTCGGGAGCGGGCGAGTTGTGGAATGGAGGATGCCGTGGTCCCTGTGTGCAAGCGAGCGAGGCACGCGGTGGCATCCAGGAATGCAGCAGCCGCAGGCGTACGCCGTACCGTGACATACACCATCCCGCCGGTCGCCAACTGGCACGCAGGAGACCAACGCCCCTGACGGCGTGGACGCCACCTCGGAGGGCCTGCTGGTGTTCACCGGCTCCAACCCGCCCGTGCCCGTGTTCGTCGGCGACCGCGTCCGGGTCACCGGCACTGTCAGCGGTGAGCCGCCGACGTGACTCCAGCTAGGGCGGGGAGGTTGGACCCCCAGCCGCCGCCTGTCTGGGGCCATGTGTTTGTCTTGTAAAACGCGCGAGATGAAAGCCACCCCTGGTGCCGCTGCTGCTGTCCCTGCTCTGTGCCAACCGTACACGCCTGTGTCGTGCACACACACACACACACACACACACACACACACACACACACACACACACGCATGCACACACAGGGCGGAGTCCCAGCGTCGAAACCCTCCACTTTTGCTTTCATGGACACGCCCACAGAGTTCCGCCCGGGCAACGACGCAACCAACATGGTCACCACCCAGATCGGCGGCTCCGTCTTCGTCACCAAGCTGGCCACCGGCGTGCAGCTGCCGCCGGCCGCCGTGATCGGCTGCGAGGCGGGCATGCTGTCGCCGCCCGTGTCCAAGATTGAGGACCCGGTCGGCGACGTGGAGGACCCCACAGGTGCGTGTGGGCGAGGGCGTGGTATCGTACAGTGTGCTGACATGGAGGACAACAGCATTGAGCGTGGCCGTTGATGATCCGTCTAGAACATCTATTGTTTGCCGCATCTCGTGGGCCCCTGCTACCTGCCTTCTGATCCACCGGGGCCACCGCTGCCGTGCAGTGCTCCTGAACCCTGACGTCAACGCCCTCGCCTTCTATGAGAGCCTGGAGGGCACCCGTGTCCTCATCAAGCGGCCCGTCGTGGTGGGACCCACCAACAACTTCGGCGAGACGCCGGTCGTGGCCAGCCGTGCCGACGGCACGCTGTGCGCCCTGGCTTCTCAACTCACGCCCCGTGGCGGTCTGATCATTGATGAGGTTGCGGGTATCTACAACCCCAGCCGCATGCTGCTTGATGACACCCTCCTCAACTATCTGCCCGGCGGCAAGGGTCTGCAGGTGCGTGTGCGGAAACGTGGGAAGATGTGGGCCATCCACGCAGGGCCTGTGCGACTGAAGCGAGTGACTCGCGATTGCCTTGGCTAGGTTAACACATTTCCCCATACACACCGTCCCTCACTCCCTCCACCCCCACCAGGTCGGTGACGTGTTGAACGACATCGTGGCAATTGTGGACTACTCCTTCGGCAACTACAAGTTCTACGCCACACAGATTGCCACCATCGCCACCCCCTCGCCGCTCACGCCCACGCCCTCCCTGCCGCTGCCGCCTACCCCCGGTGTCACCGTCACCATCGGCTCCCTGAACGTCGAGAACCTGTCCCCCGCTGACCCTCCGTCCAAGTTCGCCCGCATCGCGGATGCCGTGGTCAAGGGCCTGCGCAGCCCTGACATCCTGGGCGTTGCTGAGGTCCAGGACAACAACGGCCCAACAGACACTGGCGTGGTGGCCGCTGACGTCACCCTGGGCCTCCTCATCTCCGCCATCCAGGCCGCGGGCGGCCCGACTTACGTTTACCTGCAGATCAACCCGGTGAACAACCTGGACGGAGGCCAGCCCGGCGGCAACATCCGCCAGGTGTGTGTGTATGTATGTGTGTGCGCGTGTGTATGTGGTCCTGCTGGGCCCAGGGTAGCTCATGCGGCTGGCAGGCTGACAGACAGGCGGGCTCAAACGCCTGCGCTAGCTTCGACGGCAATTCATGTTGGCTCAAGCCGCCTTCTCCCTCCTGACCACCACCATGGTCACCATCACCTATCTACAGGTGCTGCTCTACAACCCGGCCGTTGCGACTCCCGCCAACCTGCCTGCTGGAGGCTCCACTGATGCCAACGCCGTCATCAGCACCGGTGCGTGCATTACGTTACGTGCGTGTGCGTCCAAGCATCGCGCGTCACCGCTAGTTCGCTTGAGCACCTGCCACTTGGGCCACATGTGAGGCCAACTAACGGTTTCTAACCTGTGCCCCGGCTGCCACTGCCTGTTGTTTATTTTTGTTAATCATTCGTTGCAGCGACCGGCCAGCCTCAGCTCAAGTACAGCCCCGGCCGCCTGGACCCAACCAACCCGGCCTTCCAGAGCAGCCGTAAGCCGCTGGCGGTGCAGCTAACCGTCAACGGCCAACCGCTATTCGTCATCGTCAACCACCTGAACTCTAAGGCGAGTCTGCCTTCATGCGTGCGAGTCTGCAAGCATGCGTGCTTGCGTGTGAAGCCACGTGGACACGTCTTGTGTCGTCCATGTCCGCGGTGTGGCCTTGACCCCACGCCTTGAGCCTAACGCCTGCATCCCTACTTCCCTACTGCCGTGCGACCGCAGGGCGGCGACCAGCCCCTGTTCGGCCGCAACCAGCCGCCGGCCCGCTCTTCCGAGGTGCAGCGCGCGCAGCAGGCGTCTATCCTGGCGGGCTTCGTGTCCCAGATCCTGGCCCTGGAGGAGCAGTCTCGTGTGGTGGTCATGGGTGAGCGAGCGAGCGTGGCGACGAGGCTTGTGTGAGCGCAATTACCGTAAAGAGTCATAGCACGTCCTAGTGCTGAGTCCCGCGCACAAACCATGTTTCAACCTTTTTTCATGTCTGTCACTACCCCGTACGGCGTACACAAACCCATGCCCAGCACTCTGCGTCTTCGCGTCCCCCCCGAATGCAACTGTCGGGCTTACTCGGCTCTGCCGCCGCTACCACTCCCCCTTTCGTCCCCGAACCGCACATTGCCCTCCCCCTCCCCATCCAGGCGACCTGAACGACTTCGCCGGCTCCTCGGCTCTGGGTGTGCTGTACGCGTCCGGCCTCACCAACGCCTACCTACTGCCGGAGCAGTCGGGGCTGCTGCGCACGCCGCCCAACCAGCGCTACAGCTACAACTTCGAGGGCAACGCACAGGTACGCCTAGTCTGGTCTGGCCGCCCATCCTACGACTGTGCTACCAGCTTGCCCCGCCCTGCAATCACCCGCCGCTTCCCCCACACGCCCCTTCCCTCGTCCTTCAGGCTCTGGACCACATCCTGCTCAGCCCCTCTCTGGTGGGCGGCGCCGAGGTGGGCGTGCTGCACGTGAACAGCGAGTTCGCCGACGACGCCGCCTCCGGCACCCGCTTCAGCGACCACGACCCGCTGATGGTCCGGGTGGCAGGTGCGTCGGCGCCAACGCGCTTACCCCCGCCACCAACAGCTTCCGTTCACCTGCCAAAAGAATCCAGGATTTAACGATTAGCCTCCGCTCCTTTGGCGGTGGAATTGTGGAAGTTCTTAGTAGGACTCTCGGATCTATGAATGTATGGACGTGTTGCTGCGTTGCCTAGTGAGCACGTGAATATCAGTGGAGTCCGGGCTCCGGCGCCGGCTCCGAATCTCATCAGCCTACAGTCTTATAATATGCGCGCATGCGTACCCACGCCACACCACGCTGCGCCCCACGTGCCTCGGCATCCGCAGGTGTCAATGCCTGCCTGCTCAAGCCTAACGCCTGCCCCAACGGCAAGGCTAGCGGCTCCATTTGCGTGAACGCCCCCGGCACACCGCGTGGCTACGACTGCGTGTGCCGCCCCGGCTTCGCGCCCAAGGCCAACGGAAACGCGGGCAACAATGCGCAGTCGTGCAAGCGTGAGTCCGCGAGGTTGCATGGGCGTGTGGGACTGTGAGTTGATTGCGGGGTTGGGGTGCTGGGGCAGGGCTTGTGCGTTGGAGCGGGGGAGCCCTTGACTTCTGGCACGGCACGTGCATGCGCAAGTGCTGCGCGTGACGGCTGACGGAACCAATCTTCCCACGCCGTCGCGCCCTTGCAGCGATTGACGCCTAAGCGGACGGACGACAACGCAGCTCGCCTGCACCCTTCACGCTCATTTACAAATGAGCGGCGGGGGCGGCTGCCTGCGGATGACGGCGGCCACGCCGTTGTGTGTGAGCCGTACATATATACTTCGGACACGGGTCTCGGGAGCATTACGCAGCATTGCGCTGCGATAGTACGGTAGTGCCAAGCAGCCGATCCGCCATGGCCGTACCATTTTTTTGCAGTAGGATATTACTGGCTGTACATACGCTTCGTGTTGTGTATATACGCATGCGCGGACATACGAACCCGGATGAGCATGGAAACTGCTCTTGCGCTGATTTGGGTGACACGTGTGACCTCGTCGAGGCCCCGTGGATTTGCCCTAGGGACTCAAAGTGCGCTTGCCAGCTAGGCGCCCAGGAGGGCCGGGCTGACGCTTTATGAGTATCAGGCTGCCCCACTTGACGCCGGATCAAACATTGAGCCTGTTTGTAAAGCGTCCAGCAAGTCGATGCATTGGCTGGCAACTAGACGCCCCTCATCTCCTGGTCAGTTATCGCGCTAGTGTACTAAGCTCGAGCGGCTTCCCGACTTTCAGCTTGCGTCGGCCTTGCGCAAAAAGCACGTCATGCACGGGCAGCCCTTGGCGCGGGCGTGCGGCCCCTCACAAGATGAATGGACGGGCATTGAAGTGGGCGTAGCGTTGTGTGTGTGTGTGGGGGGGGGAGGGCACTGCTTGTCAGGGCTGCGTGTACCCCAACCTAACTGGCAGCGGCATGCTGAAAGCAGCCCTACGGCGCAACTGGTTCTAAATCACGCTAATGGCTTGTGATTGTCGGCAGGCACATCAAGCTGCGTCTTCCTGCAGGTGCGGCTCTGTATCGCGAGTGTGGCGTTGCGGCGTGTCTGATCGCCTGGCCGGGCGCCCGGAGCGTGAGGAATGCGCGTCAGCAAACTTCCAGCCAGCCAGCAACTCGTCGGTACAGTAAATCCGGCGTTCGACCAGCCGCGCACGCCTGCCCTGCCGTTGCAAATTGTTTGCCGTCTGCTGAGGTTTGGGAGTCAGCTGCACCATATGGGACTTCACCTGACAACTGTCCCATCGCACACCAAGCGGGCGGCAGACACAGAGAGTTGCGTGGGCTCACTGCCACTTCCGGCGTTCCTGTCCTGCTCTACCTTCGCTTAAGTGTTTCCCTAACATTGCCTCATGCGCTTCAATTGCAGCGGCCCTGTGCACGCCATCCGTATGCATACGGTAGCCTACGCAATGTCATGCAACAATCCCGCATGGTACGAGTTCCGCACACCGACACAACCGCTTGCCTGCAAAACTGCCTTATCCAGTAGCTAGAGGCCTGTCAGGCCCGAGTCAAACAGCACTGCTGCCACGCCCACACAAAACAGTCAATGTAGTCAATGATTATGCATCACCTGCAGCTTCCACCAACCCGTCGTCGAGCGCGGACCCCGCGCGCCCGACCACACTCGCCACAGCCCACCCACACTCGCCACAGCCCACCCACACACCTACCTAAACCCCAGCTGCCATTGACAGCCCCCGCCGCTCGTCCTCATTCCTGCCTTTCACACCACAGTCTACTGCACGGCCCAACACCCGATGTTCCACCACTGCAGCTCCTGCCCGTCCCGCTCATCGTCCTCATCGCCTCCGGCACCCGCGCCCGCCGAGGCGCCGCAGTCCCGGCTCCCGTGCTGCGTGGCACCGCCGCGCGCCGCCTCCTCCGCCTCCTCCGCTGCCGCCCCCGACCTCCCGCGCCGGCCGCGGCGCAGGGAGCTCGGTGGCTGGACCTGTACAAACACGTGTGTCACACACACGCCGGGAGTGCAGCCGCAGGGACAGTTGACGAAGCCAGCCAGGATCAGTCACCAGCTGCAAACACGTAAGGTAAGGACCCGGCCCCGGCTGCCTTTCATGACAAACGATTTATGTCCGGTACACAAAAAAAGCGATAAGGTATGTGTTGTGTACCAGCAGCTAAGCAACGCAAAGCAGAATGCGTTGTGTAGTAGCAGCTAAGCACTACAGCGGGAGCGCGGCGCGCCCACCTGTGCCACGTGCATGAGGGGCGTGGGCACGGTCCACACCACGTCGTACTCGGTGATGCGCACCACCACCAGCGGCATGGCGGCCTGCAGGGAGGAGGTGGGGGGGGGGGGTGAGGGAGGGAGGCGGGCTGGGGGTTACATTCATGATCAGAAGTGGAGGCGTAGCCAGGTACGGGGTGGGTGGGAGGAAGGCGGGGAGCTACATTCATTCAGCTACATTCATTAAGGAAGGGGGGGAGTTGCAATAATGGTTGGTGAAAGCGGTTGCGGGATGCACTGAAGACTGCAGGCGAAGTCGTTAGCGATTGAGGGGGGACGGAGGAGGGGCTGGGTGCGAGCACAGGGGGGTTGATATTCGCCCTTTCCAGCATCTCGCGGACACACACAGGACACGCGCCGCCGTCGCCCACCCGCCAAGCAACCTTTACCTCCATGCCTCACGCCGCCCACCCCAGCAACCCACACCCCAGCACCCCACACCCCCGCAACCCACCCCCGCCCCCGCACCCCCGCACCCCTGAACCCTGCCCCACCCCGCGCGCGCCCCCACCTGCAGCATCTGCTGCCACTGCAGCAGCTGCTTGATGGGCATGGCCCAGTTGGGCAGCCACAGCGTGCGCAGCCCCGCCAGCCCGCCGGGCGGCAGCGACATGAGCGCGTCCAGCAGAGACAGGTCGCGCTGGCTGGGCGGCTCCTGCGGGTTGGGGGGTGGCGTGCGGGCTGTAACTAAACCAGCCCAAACTAAAGCAAACCAAGCCAAACTAGCGGGGGTGTGATGGGTGGATGGTGTGGGTGCACGGTGGGTGGAATGGTGGGGGTTGCAAGGATGTTTGAAAAAGCGATACAGGATGCACTGGAGACTGCAGACGAAGTCGTTACCACATGAGGGGGAGTGGAGCCCATTAGGGTTGGGATAGCCGGCACAGGCACTGCCTCGGCCTTTCGCACCCCTTCGCCGGCCTGTCGCCGGCCCTTCGCCAACCCGTGAGCCCATTTCACCGCACCCAGGCATCCCACAGCACGGTCCGCAGGCAGGTGCGTGCGCGTGTGCGTGTGCATGTGCATGCACTCGCGCTCGCTCGCTCCCTCACCGCTCCGGGCTGTCGCGGCGGCTGCGCCGGCTCCAGCATGAGGTGCCGCAGCCGCGTGAGCGGCGCCAGCGCGGGCACGTCGGCACAGCGCAGGCCGCCCAGGCCGAGGGTGCGCAGGCCCTGTAGACACAAACACACAAACACACGCATATTGTTCTTCCTTGTGCTCTTTAGCACGCGCAGGCGCACCGTACAGGTGCCGGCACGGCCCCGTATTGGCAAGGTTAGCATTCAGGATTGAAGGGTTTGTTCAGCGCACGCCTGCAACACACAGCCCCCTTTGCAGCAGGTGACAGCGTGGCTTTCCACGCCCCGGACCCGTTCGCCCACACCCTTCATCCCACACCCCATTGCTGTTCCCCAAGATTGCCTACCGTCTACCACATCCTTAACTATCGTAATCATGAATGTATCCCCACTTGACATCACGAACCTTGAGGCCGGTCACTGCAGCCAGTAGCGCCTCGCGCTGGTGCTCTTCGCGGCGCGCGGCGGCGGGCGGCTGCGGCTCGTCGGGGTCTGGCGGGTCGACGGAGGTGAGGGAGGGGAAGCGCACCACCAGCGTTTGCAGCTGAGGTGACAGAGCCAGCACCTGCGGCGGCGGGGCGGTCGGGGCGGGCGGGGCGGGCGGGCAGGGCGCCGTGCGAAGCGGTCGGGTGTGTTGACACAGATGGTATAGGGTGCAGGGGCGGTGTACGGCACAGTATGTGCATGGGGCGATGCTGATCCGGGGATTAGGCCGCCACCACCCCAGCATGCCAACTGCCCCACAGGCCCCCAAACCCTCACCCCCCCGCCACTCCCACCTCCAACCTCCAAACCCGAACCCCCGACCGCGCCAACCCCCCTTTCCCCCTCGCTCTTCTGCATCGGGTCCGGTTTAGTTTGCGCTGGTACCTACAACCCCCAGCACCCCCCAGATGGTCTACCGTCTACCACTTCCTTAACTAGTCATGAATGTAACCCCCCTACACACACACACACACACACACACACACACACACCTTGGGCAGTTCGCAGTCGGTGTAGACGCAGTCGCTGAGCCACAGGTGCCGCAGCCCCGGCGGCGGCGACCCGCCCAGCAGCTGGCAGCGCACCAGCAGCAGGCTGCACAGGCCGCGAGGCAGGTCGTCCCAACACACGCTGTAGGCGCGGCCCGGACGCGGCAAGCCCAGCTCCCGCAGCTTGCCGAAAATGCAGGGCCAGTGCGTGAGGCTGAGCGAGCGCAGGTTAGGCCAGGCCCACACCGGCAGCGGCGGCAGGGAGGCGCGAGCCGCTGCCGCGGCGGCGGCGGCGGCGCGCTCGGCGGCGGCGTGCTCGGCGGCTATGGCGGCCGCGACGTGGGCGCGGGCGGCGGCGGCGGCGTTGGTGGCGGCGGCCATGATGGCTGCAGCAGCGGCGACGTTGTACTGGGCACGGGTGGGCGCGGCGCCGACTGCTGCCACCGCCGCCGCCACTGCCGCGGCAAGGTCTGCCCCGGGCCCTACACCTGCCCCTACACCTGCCCCTACACCTGCCCCTACACCTGCCTCTACACCTGGCCCTACACCTGGCCCTACACCTGGCCCTACACCTGGCCCTGGCGCCGCGCCTTGCCCCGCCGCCCCCGCCGCCCCTGGCGCGGGAGCCGGACCCTGCCACAGCCAAGGCACCGGCGCGGCCGCACCCCCAGCCGCGGCCGCACCCCCGGCCGCAGCCGCAACCCCGGCATCCCGAGGAGCAGAGCCTGACGGACCCGCAGAGCCCGAAGCCCCCGCGCCCGCGGCCGCCGGCGCCACAGGCGGCGGCGCGGCCAGCTGCGCCCGCGACGTTGACGGCCCGGCGCCGCTGCCGGCCCCTGTGGCGTCACTGCCGCCCCCTGACCCGGGGGCACTGCCGCCAGAGGCGCTACTGCTGCTGCTGCCGCTGCGCTGGTGGTGGTGGTTGGCCCCTGCCCTCGGCGACAGCACCGCCGCTGCCGCCGCCGCCGCTTCCGAGCCGCGCCCCTTGCGCTTCGCTGGCGACCCGCTCGGCGGGTTCTCCAGTAGCCACGCCGCCCACTCGGCCACAGCCATCTCCTCCTCCACCTCCTCCATCTCCTCTATCTCCTCCATCTCCTCTACCTCCTCCTCCACCTCCTCCTCGGCCACGCGCCTCCGCCGCCCCACCACCTCCTCCCCGTCTTCCTCCTCCTCGTGCATCCCACTGCCGCCCCTGCTGCCGCCGCTGCCGCCGCCGCCGCCCCGGTGCAGCGCCGCCGCCGGAGGCCCAGCCGACAGCTCCGTCTGCGTCTGCGTCTGCGCGTCGGCGTGTGTCGCAAAGCCGGGCGATGGGAAGGCTGCTAGGCCGGGAGGTTGGGACGGCCCCGCGCCGGCACCGCCGCCGCCGGAGGGCCCGGCGGCGCCGTCGGCGCCCGGGCGCTGCGGGTACTCGCCCAGGGACTCGGCAGACGGCTCCACCTGAAACGAGTTGGAAGTTCCACCCCAGGCACAAAGAACGAGAGCTGGCTAACGCTTCCAATACTATCAGAGGTCTTTTGCAGGTGTGTTATGAGAGGCCAGGCCTGCTGTCTCTCAAAGCACAACAGGCCCCGCCGGCTCTCGCTCCCCCCTCCCTCGGGGCCTCCCCCGCCCTCCCTCCCCCGCACCTGCAGCAGGTTCCAGGTGCTGAGGTGCAACGACTCCAGAGCCGTCAGCTGAGTCAGCGCCGACACCAGCCTGAAAAGATAGAAAGATAGGGTGTGTGCACGTGTCGCCAACAAAATGAACCGCCCGACAGCTCCCCCAATATACCTACCAAACGGCGTGTCTATACAATGACATTCGGCGCCTGACCGACTGGCCCCTCCCCCTACGCTCTCCCCCCTACGCTCCCCCTGTTGCGCTCGCCCTCCATTACGCTCCCCCTCCATTACGCTAACCCCCATGTATTCCTCGCTCTGCTGCATTGGGTTCGGTCTAACTGGGGCTGGCATCCATAAACCCCCTCCCGCCCCCGCACCTGCCGTCCACGAAGGCCGGCGCCGTCTCGCTGGGGCTGTCCATCTGCAGCAGCAGCTGCCGCAGCCCCGTCAGCCGCCCCAGCGCCTCCAGTTGGGACATGGCGAACTTGGCCTTGCTGGGCTCCAGCGCCGCCGCTGCCGCCGCCGCCGCCGCCGCCAGGGGCCCGCCGGCGGCGGCTGCGGCGGCGGCGTCGTCTGGCGGCATGAAGCGGACGACGTCGCCGGAGGGCAGCCCGCGCGGCAGCTGCAGCCTGTGTGCGCGTGCGTGCGTGTTTTGTTTTGTTTTTTGTGTGTGCAAATGAAATGTGAAAACGAGGGATGGCGGACACAGTGTGCGTGCTTGTGCAGCGGTGAGCACATAATATGGGGATGCAGCGGCGTTGGGACCATGCTGGTTTGTTGGTTGAGTGGCTGGCTGGTTGGCCAGTGCCCAGCACTGCCGCGCCCTCCACCCTCCACAAGGTGCATGGCACAATCCTCAACGGGGCCACCACAGGGCCAACCCACGGCAACCACAGGGCGCGCGCGCGCGCAACTGCTCACGAGGTAAGGGTGGACAATGTGCCCAGCGCCGACACCAGCTCGCTCGACAGCTCCGCCGTCTCCAGCCGCAGCGAGCGCAGCGGCGGCACACGTGGCGGCGCCGCCACCGCCGCCGCCGTCGACGTCGACGTCGTGGCACCGCACGTGCCCGGCGCCGTGCCGGCGGGGGTGCTGCCGCCGGCTGCGCCGCCGCCGCCGCGCTGCGGCGTCCCCGGACTGGCGGCGGCGCTGCCGCTGCGGTGGGGCGACGAAGGCGTCCCGCGCCCCGCACCCATCAGCAGCCCCGCTGCCGCCCCAGCACCTAACCCCATTGCCCCTCCTGCTCCTCCTGCCCCTCCTCCGGGTCCTCCTCCTCCTCCTCCTGGCCCGCCGCCCGGCCCGGCGCTGCCGGGCCCTGCCCCCTCCGCCGGCCCCGCGTCTCCTCCTCCTCCTCCCCCCTGCTGCTGCTGCTGCTGCTGCTGCTGCTGCTGTAACGGCTGTAACGGCGGCGGTCCCGCCATCATGTGTTTGAAGGCGGTGCACAGCTCCTCCTCCTCCTCTGCGGAGGTCACCCGCACCGACAGCGTGTGCAGGTGCGGCAGCAGCGGCAGCGCGCGCGCCACCATGGACTGGCAGCCCGGGCTGAGGCTGAGGGACAGGCTGCGCAGCGGGCTGCGGGACAGGCCTGCAGGGGCGGCGGGTTGCATCATGTTTAAATAAGAACAAGCGGAGCTGTAGTTAGGGGGCGGTGGGGGTTACAGGCGTAACTAGCTGAGGCAATGGTAGACGGCAGGCACTGTTGGCGGGGGTGGGGGCGGGGAGGAGGTCAGCAGACCATGCAACATGTGCGCATTACAAGCGCGTCTCCCTCCACGCCTCTGCCCAATCCTCAACCCTCCCTCTCCCTCCCCATTCCTCCTTCCCTCTCCCTCTCCCTCTCCCTCTCCCTCTCCCCCTCCCTCTCCCCCTCCCTCTCCCCCTCCCTCTCCCCCCCCCTTCCCCCTGCCCCCTCTCACCCGGCGCCCGCCTGTCCAGCTCCCGCAACAGCTCCCCCCCTTCCGGCCCGCCGCCGCCACCCCCCGGCAGCAGCGGCCGGTTCCAGGCGTGGTCGGGGCACACGTGCAGCAGCTCGAGGCGGCGCAGGCGCGGCAGGCACAGCAGGTCCAGCAGGTGCAGGGGCGAGGCGGGGCGGGCGTCACACACCAGGTGCAGCGTCTGGGTGCAGGGGGGGTTTGGGAAGGGAGGTGGAGGTTGGGAAGGGAAGGGAGGTGGGGAGGGATTACATGATAAGTTCAGGAAATGGTAGACGGTAGACCAGCTTGGGGAGGGAAAGGGAGGGGAGGTGAGGAGGGGAGGGGAGGTTGGGATGGGAGATGGGAGGGGCGGTGGGAGATGGGAAGGGGAGGTGGCGGTTTGCGAGCGTCTTAGCTCCAGCAGCAGGGCTCTTGTGGGCAGCAGGTGCGCACCTGTCTGATCCCTCCCCTACCCTAGCAATGTCCGCTACTCCGCTGGCTTGCAGGGTCGGTCAAACCACCCCCCGGCCCCCTGCCCTCCCACTTGTCCCCCCCCTCTGCCCCTCCCCCTTACTCGCACTGCTTTTCCTGGATTGGGCGACGATTCCTTGACTATTGGGACATACCTCGCTGGGCTCGGGCACAGCACCCCCACTCTGCCCCCCTCTGGTCTTAGCTTGGCATGGTTCAGTCTGGGCTGGAATCTACAACCCCACCTCCTGCTCCCCCCCCTGCCCCCCCCCCCCATTCCCCCGGTAACGACGACTACTGTGTACCTTTGTACCTGGCTACGACTTCACCTCGTAAACTTAATGCATGTAACCCCCATTTCCCCGCCCCGCCCCCCATTGCCCCGCCCCCCCCCCCACCTGCAGGCTGGTGATGCCTGCCAGGTGCCGCGCCCCCACTGCGTTGATGTTCTCGCCGCCGAACTGCAGGCTGGCCAGGCGGCCGGCGCCCACCAGCGCCCCTAGCAGGTCGTACACCTCGGAGAAGTCCAGGAACGAGTCCACGTCGTAGCCGATGATCCACCTGAGCAAAGGGAGGGGTGCGTTCATGATTGTAAAAGAAGTGTCCACCTGAGAGAACAGGGAAGGGTACATTCCTGATTGTTTAAAAAGTGAAGGCGCAGGGGAGGGACGAGGGGGGAGCGGTCCTTAGTGGGAGGGGGCAGCCGCCCTTTGGAGATGGGGTCGCACGCCGTCCCGCCCCCCCCCAAACCCGCCTTGCTCGCGCGTCCCTCCACCCCTCGCCACGGACCGCTGACCTCCCTGCCCCCTGACCCTGCGTCACTCCCCGCCTGCCCCCGCCCCTTGCCCCCAGCCCCGGCCCACCCGCCTGACCCCACCCACTCTTCCTCTCCCACTCCCGCCCTGCCCCTTTATATACTCCGTCCTTCACATGAGCGGCTACCCGCCCCCCGCTCCTCCGCGCCCCGCTCCTCCGCCCTCACCTCCCCCCCTACTCCTCCCGCCCCCCATTCCTCCCCTCCCGCCCCCCTCACTTCATGCACAGCTCCCTCAGCTGCCCCAGCCTGCACAGGTGCGGCATGGAGGCGCGGTACAGCGGCTGGCCGGCCTCGTCCATACCGCCCTGGCCCTGGAACAACAGCTCCTGCGGAGGAGGAGGGAGGAGAAGGGAGGAAGAGGAGGGGGGTTGAAGAGATGGGGTTGAAAAGGCGGGGTTGAGGATAATGCGGTAATGCTGCTTAGTAAAGAATGATACTAACGCCCCCGCCCCCGCCCCGGAGAAGCGGTAGAGGATGCACTGAAGAGTGCGCCCCACCCCATGCAACCCCACACACGCACGCGCCCTCGACTAGCTCTCCCCCCCTGACTATTGGGACCTGTTGGGCTCGGGCACATCATCACCCCCTCGCCCCTCGCCCTCCGCCAGATTGGCTTGGTTCGTTTTAGTCTGGGCTGGTATTCACAACCTCCCCCTCCCAACAACACCACCCCCCTTGCCCCCCCCCTCTCCCCCGCTCTCCCCCGCCCTCCCCCCCCCGCACCAGGCTTGTGATGTGCGTCATGGCCCCCAGTGCGGCGTAGTCCAGCGGCAGGTCCCAGGTGCAGCCGTCGTGCACAGACAGCCCGCGCACACCCGGCCACAGCACGCGCACGGCGGACAGCGCGGCGTGCACCTGACACCGCGACAGGCGGGGGAGGGGGAGGGGGTAAGGAGGAGGGAGGGTGTTAAGGGGAGAGGGTGTGAGAGGGAGAGATGGCGTTGAAGATGGATGTGGAGGGGCTGTCACACACACACACACACACACACACACACACACACACACACACACGCACACACACAGCCAAAGAGTGTGTGCACCCGCCCGAACGAGACCTCCGCCTCTGCCCGCACCCGTCCACCACCCCACCCACGCACCCCCCCCCTCCCCTCCCCTCCCCTCCCCTCCCTCCCCCCCGCCCACCTGCAGCCTGTGCATCATGCTGTTGTGCACCAGGGTGATGTGGGTCAGGAACGGGAAGGCCGACGCCAGACGCCGGTCCGGACTCATAGCCGCACTGCCCCACAGCGGCAGCGGCGGCGCCGCCCCCGCGCCCTGCCCGCCGCCCCCCCTCGCGCCCCCTGCGCTGCCACCACCACCGCCTGCCCGGCCCTCCTCCGTCCCCCGCCCGGAGCCGCCGCCGGCGCCGGCGGCGCTGCCGCGCCGCCGTCCGGGCCCCGAGCCGTTTGCCGACGTCCCCGCCTCCTCCTTCCGCTCGTCTTCGCTGCCTTCCGAGTCCTGCCCCCCTTGAAAGCCATTGCCGCCTACATCTCCGCCACCGCCGCCGCCCTCTATGCCAGCCCCAGCACCCAGCCTTCTCTGCTTCGAACGCGGTCCGGGCCCCATGCCCGCCGTCCCCGACCCGCCCGCCATCACCGCCGCCCCCGCCGCCGCCGCCGCCGCATCCACTCCCCCGCCCGCCGCCGCCGCCGCCGCCTCTAGAGCTCGCGCCTGGGGCGGCGGCCCCGCCAGTAGCAGCGGGTGGTTGAGCGGCAGTGTGAGGTGTGTGACCAGGGCGCAGGCGGCGGTGCGCCAGGCCCGACACACGCGGGAGGCGGCCTCGCAGTCGGCTGATTGGAGGTGGCCCAGGATGTCCTGAGAGAGGGGAGGGGGAAAAGGGGGAGGAAGAGAAAGGGGCAGGGAGGAAGGGAGGTGAGAGCAGAGTCCAAGTCGGTGGGAATGTCGTGGGAAGGGGGGTCTTGGCGGAAGGGCAGGGAGGCGAGGAGCGTGGTTTGTTCGCGAGGGGGGCGCGGGGTGGGGGTAAGAGGGCGGGGCCCAGGATGGAGGGCCACGCGGGGCGGGGCGGCAGCGGTGGCCCAGGGACGAGGCGCTTGGTCAGCGATGGACGGGGGTGCTGCGCGGCTTGCATTGGTTTGATAGGCCTGAGGCGGTAGCTGACAGGCCTGCTGTGTTCACCACGGCCGGGGATGCGCCGTGGAAGCTGGCCCGACATCGCCGCAGCTGCCACACTAGGCACCGGACCTGGCCCCAGGAAGGGTTTTGCCGAGACAGGCGCTGGGGCTACGATGTAATTATGCCAATGCCGTGGTGAGCCCGTAGACGCCAGCGCTGCTCGCCTAGGTCCGCAGGGCAAACATTTCCACACCGTTTTCTACGCCGTGCCTCGGAACCAGTCCTCACCATAGTTATCTCCATGGGCAGGCCCGAGCCCCACGGAGGCTTCTTGACCTCATCGTTTCGGCTCCTCTTCATCGTTCTTTGTTTCGGAGCGCTCAGTCACGACGACAGCATAAGTGGCGACGCTACAATAGTACTTGTATGTACAAAAATATATTAAAGATGCACACAAACGGAGAATACTGAAAGACTGCAGTTCAAGACAGCGACGGGCGATCGGCCATTGCATGCTGACGCAGTGGAGCGGCTTGTTGACTTGCGGGCGAGGCCGTGCTGTGACTTTTCCACATATAACAAACAGTCACTGCCACTCATAGTAGCTTGCGACAGACATCGCCGCTTCACCAGTGGATCTTGCGCTGTGCAATGCCGACTTAAGTTCGCGACGGCGTGAGGAATGGCGCGCCAGCAGCCAGTAAAGCGCGCTCGGGTAGAAGAAGGTGCCGTTGGTGCGGCTGCCTCGCTGGCAGGCCCACCTGGCTCTGGCACGCCCGCCGCTGGCTTGCCCCGCGAGCTTCTGCAGGTGCGCTGCTGCTGCTCCCGACACGATGGGATGGCAGCCCCACTGCCCCGCCTTGTGTACCCGTCCGGTGTCCTCCACCTAGATTTGTACGCTGTGTTTTCCCCTTCCCTCGCCGTCCAGGCAATCTGCCGCCAGGCTCCCCCGCACCAGCGCGGCCCCTTGCGGCTGGTGTGCCGCCACTGGTCCGACGCGCTTGCGGACGACGTAGCTTCGCTGCAGCTGCCGCTGGCGGCGCTGGCGCCGCCGCCACGCTGGCAAGACGAGCTATTCGGCCCGGCGGCGGCGCCTGGCGGTGGCGGCGGGGGGCTAGGGGCCGGCGTGGCAGGGGATGCGTGCGGCGGGCTGCCGCCGGCGCGCGTGGCGGCGCTGCGGCGGCTGCGGGCGCGGTTCCCGGCGGCTCGGCACCTGGTGCTGCTACACAACACGCCGCTGGGGCCGGAGGCAGTGCAGGTGGGGCGCTCGGGCCGCTGCGGGTATGGCCGTGGGCCCGGCGTGCGTGCGTGCGTGCCTGCGCGCGTGTGCTTGAAGCGTGTGCAAGGCACGGGCTGTGACAGCCCCGCCCCCCGTGCCGTGCCGGGAAACGTGGCGCTGCGGATCCCCCTGCCAGCTTTTGGGGGCAAGGGGGAATCGGCAGTCCTGTGAAAGAGACGGGACACACGCAGTGCGATGCGCGCGAGGGGTTGTCTGCCAGCGCAGTGCCGGTGTCTTGGTCGGACTCGGCCACAGGGTCGACGGGCGCGGGCACTGGCCCTGTATGTATGCCGTACTTGCTTATGTTCTCATATGCATTCTTACGTACGTATCCGCGCAGGACGCGCTGTTGAACATCCGCCTCCTAGCCGGGCCACCCGCGGGGCCGCCGGGGGCCGACCCTCCCCCTCAGTCCTCCGGGGCGGCTGCAACAGCGGCTGTAGCAGGGGCGGCAGCAGCAGGGACGGCAGCAGCACTGGGGGCGGCGGCGGCGGCAGCGGCAGCGGTAGTTGCGGCGGCGCCGCCGCCGCCGCTGCAGCACATCGAGCTGCGGGACAGCATGTGCTGGCGGCAGCCGTTGCCGCTGGGTGCGCTGGCGGCGGCGGCGAAGGCGGCGGCGGTGGCGGAGGTGTCGCTGACAATGCTGGGGTCGCCGGACATGGGGCGGGTGGAGCGGCGCTGGTGGGTGCCAGGTCGCGTGTGTGTTCAAGAGCACAAGGCAAACATGGTTGTGTGTGTGTGTGTGTGTGTGTGTGTGTTTGGACAGCACGAAGGGCGTGTTTTAGAGAGAGCACCAGGGAAGGGAACCGGGCATGTATATGTGATCGTGTATGTATGTGGTGTGTGCGTAAATGCGTATGTTCTGGGACACAAGGCAAACATGGTTGTGTGTGTGTGTGTGTGTGTGTGTGTGTGTGTGTGTGTGTGTGTTTGGACAGCACCAAGGGCGTGTGTTAGAGAGAGCACCAGGGAAGGGAACCGGGCATGTATATGTGATCGTGTATGTATGTGGTGTGTGCGTAAATGCGTATGTTCTGGGAGCACAATGGGAAAGGGTGCATGCGTGTGCGTCTGTGTATCAAGAAACACGCGAGGGGAGTAAGCACAGACACGCACAACCAAACACACACGTATGCGCACACACACACATACCTGTCGTGTCAAACCCTAGCGCCCACCCCCTCCTCCCTACGTTCTACCCCTTCTTGAACCTGCCATGACTGCCACTCCTCCCACCGCACCCACAGGTTCAGTCGCGAGGTAGAGCGGCTGGCGCTGCCGGGCTGGTGCCCGCAGCGGCTGCGGGTGCGCTGGCAGATGGGCGAGGCGCCACGCACCTTCTTCACCACACGCGGCTTCACGCGGTGAGCAGGACGGTGCCGCGCGGCATGGATGCGTGTGCGTGTGTGTGTGGGGGGGGATGAGGCTGTGTGTGTGCGTGTGTGTGCGTGTGCGTGTGTGTGTGTGTGTGTGTGTGCGTGTGTGCGTGTGTGTGTGCGTGTTTGCGTGTGTGTGTGCGTATGCGTGTGCGTGTGTGCGTGTGCGTGTGTGTGTGTGCGTGTGTGTGTGTGTGTGTGTGTGTATGTGTGCGTGTGCGTGTGTGTGCGTGTGTGTGTGCGTGTGCGTGTGTGCGTTTGCGTGTGTCAACGGCAAGATATTGTGGCCGCTGGTTGGGACCAGGTCGGTCGGCCGGCCGGCGGCCATTTAAGGTCGCGGTCTGAGCAATCCGCGCTGTGAGCTGATGCCAGTGCGCATTGTTGTCTCACTCGTGCTCATGCCTGCACCCTGCATCCCACACCCCGCTGCTACACTGCACCCCGCTGCTGCTGCCGCTGCTGCTGCTGCATCCCGCACACCGCTGCTGCTGCTACATCCCGCACACCGCTGTTGCTGCACTGCAACCCGCACCCTGCCGCTGCTGCGCACCGCCGCTGCAGGTGGGCCAACGCGGTGGTGGAGCTGGCGCCGAACCAGCTGGGGTGCATGGAGGTGTGTGTGTGTGTGGGGGGAGGGACGGTCGGGACACGTGGGGTTGGCATGTTGAAAACATAACCAACGGCAGGACGGGGGGCTCTGTGTGTGCATTTGCATGTATGTGTGTATGTGCGTGTCTGTGTGTGTGTTTCAAAAACACCTGTCACGCGTACCTCTACCGCTGCGACTGCGCCGCTGCCACTGCGCCCTCGCCCCCTACTCAATCAGTTCTCCACATGAACGGCTACCCCCCCCCCCCCCCACCCATCGACATCGGTAGCAACGCGTCTACTATGCTACTGTACCTGGCTACGCCTTCACTTCTTAAATAATTATGAATTAACCACCTTAACTTCCGTAAATATTGATGAATGCAACCCCCATACCCCCCGCGCGCAGCACCTGGAGTTGGCCTGGGGCGAGCTCTCGGACGGCGTCTTCGCCCGCTTGCAGCCACTGCCGCTGCCGGCGCCGCCCCTGCTGCCCCCGCCCGCCGCCGCCGCCGCCGCCGCCAGTTCCGCCGCCGCCGCCGTCGAGGAGGACTACCCCGACCCGGGGCCGGGCCCGAGCACCGCGCCGCCGCCGCCGCCGCCAACCGCCGCCGCCGCCGCCGCCGCCCAACCGCCGCCGCCCAACCGCCTCGCGCCGGCCATGGTGCCGTGGTTGCAGGGGCCTTACGATCCTGAGGTCACGGGGTTCGGGGGCGCGTACGCCGCAATGCGGGACCCGGGAGCAGCGGCGGCGGCGGCGGCGGTTGGGATGGCGGCGGGTATGGCAGCGGGTATGGCGGAGGCTGTGGAGGCGCAGGCGGCGGCGACGGTGGCGGCGGCGGCGGCGGCGGCGGGGCGCGGCGGCGGCGGCGGTGGTGGTGTGGGTGCGGCGGGCGAGGTGGCGTTCAGTGCGGCAGTGGCGGGGCAGGAGGTGGAGGAGGAGGACGCCACCATGGGGGGACCGGTGGGTGGGTGGGTGGGTGGGTGGGTGGGTGGGTGGGTGGATGGGTAGTTCATTTTAATCCCAAGATAAGTCATCGCCAACCCAGAACCGGGGGAGGGGCGTAGGGCTGGAGGGATGCGGCGGGATGGTGGTGGCGATGGTGGTGGTGGTGCGGTTGGTGGTGCGCTTACTGTGGACGGGTGAGGGCGGGTGCACAGTCTTCGGTGTCGTGGAGGGGGGGGAGCGGGGGGAGACATCAGCCAACTTGCTGACACGCCCTGGTTTGACACGTGTCCACACGTCTTGGGAATCGCTGGCCCTCCCACCAGGTCGGGGCCATGGGCTGGACGGAGCTACTGCCGGCGGAGCGCTCCGTGGCGTGTGCGGGGCTGAGGGGGCTACAGCCGGCAGTAGCAGCGGCGGCGGCGGCAGTAGCAGCGGCAGGCGGGGGTGGTGGCGGCGACACGCGGCCACTGGGTTTGCCGCTGTCGCTGTGCGCGTTCACCAACCTCAAGGTGCGCCGCCCCGTGCCCCATTTGGGAGCCTTCTGGGAATGACAGCAGCAACCCCCACAGCGGCAACACAAACCGCACGCTTGGGCTGCCTGAAGTTGGTGAACTGGTGCGGGGTGGTTGTGCTGCAGCCGTTGAAGGACCTAAGGAACCCCTCCTGCTAACTTTTCCCTCCTTGCCCCTTCCCTTCTCCCTCGCCTCCTACCTTCCCCCTTGCCTTCCCCGCCTCGTACCTCCCCCCTTCCCTAAATAATCATGAATGTAATCCCCCCTCCCTCCTCCCCCCTCCCTGTCCTCCCCCAGAGCGTCACGCTGTGTGTGATGGCCAGCCGCGCCCCCGCCGACCACCTACTGCGACTGCTGCTGCGCTGCCGCCGCCTGGACAAGCTCAGCCTGGTGCACCACGAGGCGGCAGAGACCTGGCCCGCACGCGGCACGCCACCGCCGCTGCAGCTGGAGGCGGCGCTGCAGGCCGTGGTGGCGGGTGAGAATGAGGCGGGGCGGGGCGGGGCGGGTCGCGGGGAGGGAGGGAGGGTTAAGTGCCCGGGCCCAAAGAGAAATTCCCATCATCATCAGAAAGCCCATCGTCACGACAAGCGTGTCAGTTGCGTGTCAGTTGTGGGAGGTAGGGGGGGCGGGGTCAGGAAACGGGGCGGGGCGCTGGGATGCGGCGTTGTATTTGCTTGCGGCGCAGAAGTTTGGACTTGGAGTGCGGGTCCGCTGTCTTTTTGTCTCCGCCTGCGCCGTTGACTCCCCCCCGCCACCCGCCACCCGCTGTACGCACGCGCACGCAGAGGAGCTGGGTACCGCAGCCGGCGCAGCAGCCGGCGCAGCAGGCGGCGCAGCCATCGGCGTAGGCGGCCTGGCAGCCGCCGCTGACGCCGCCAGTCGCGAAGCCGCGGCCGCCCGCATCGGCGGCATCAGCATTGGCGGCGGCGGCGGCGGCGGCTGGTGGCCGCCTGGTCTGGTGCTGCCACTGCGCGAGCTGCACCTGCCTGCCACCGCGGCGCTGCTGCAGCTGCTGCACCTGCCGCCGCCCGCACTGGGGCGGCTGGAGGTGCTGGACCTGCAGGTAGGGGGGCTGGGGTTTTTTGGGGGGGGGCTGCACGTGGGGTGGGGGTTGCAAAGGTGGTTGGAAAAGCGGTACAGGGGTGGGTACGGGGATGGGCGTAGCCATTCATGCGATCGGGGGGGATGTATGATGGGGGCCCCGTAGGGCACTGTGGGGGATGGCACTGGGGCTTAACAGCACCCGCCCGTTAGACCTTGGCCACCTCGTCAACCTCTCTTACCCGTGCAACCTCCGGCCACGGTGAGTCTGCCTGGCAAGATACGGGTTGCGCGCTTTGGCCTCACACGCAGTGTGCGCTCCCTGTGTGTGTGTGCCGCCCCTGCCCCTACCGCTTCCTTGACTGATCATGGATGTAATTCCCCATCCCCGCCCCGCCGCAGATGATCGTGGCGGGACTGGGCACCTCCTCCAGACCCCTTGCCAGCTCGGCCCGGGTGGCGGCGGCGCTCAAGGCGAGTGCCTGCCTGGTCTGGTCTGGTCTGGTCTGGTCTGGTCGGGTCGGGTCCGGCCGCACACAACATACGCATGCGCTCGCGTGGCCGACCTGTGCTTCTTGCAGCCCCCTGCCTGTTCTCATGCGTTACCAAAACGCATATGCAGTGACTCGAACTGAAGCGCCCCCTTTCTGGTAACCCGTGCATCACGTGTCCTGCCAACGCACCCAACTAACTAACTAACCGCAGGCCGCCGCCTGCAGCGGCGCGCGCCTCAAGGACCTGTTCCTGAACAACGCCGACCTCAGCCCCGCGCTTCTGGACACCGTGTGCGACACCACAAGCCTGGAGCAGGTGTGTATGTGTGTGTGTGTGTATGGGGGGGGCTCAAGGTTGAAACATTGGGAACGGGATGCAAGCAAGGGAGGCAGGGGACAGCAAGGGAGGTGGGGTACGCAATCCTGTTCTGAAATCTCTTTGACAACACCAGCTAGACCGTGCTGTCCTGCTGTTGCTTCCACGCTTCTGCTGTTGCCGTCTTCTTATCTCATAAATTCTAATTCCCTCGCTCTTTCGCTCGCTCTTGTGCTCTCTCCCCCCTAACAACACGTCTACTATGCGACTGCACCTGCCTACGACTCCACTTCTTATTCAATCATGAATGTAACCCCCCCACGCGTTCACTCCTTAACTAATCATGAATGTAACTCCCCCCCCCCACGCCTTCACTCCTTAACTAATCATGAATGTAACCCCACCCCACCACCACCCTCGGCAGCTGCTGCTGTTCTGGGGGGTGCTAGTGCCGCACGACAGCGACGAAGCCGACGACCTGGTGCCGAGCGACGACGAGGACGGCGGCGGCGACGATGACGATGAAGATGACAACGACGGCGATGAAGATGAAGATGAAGAAGAAGCGGATGAGCACTTCTTCGACGCGCTGTTCGCGAACGTCGGTGTCCAGGGCGGCGGGCAGGGCCCGGGGCATGACGGCAGCGGGAGCAGCAGTGAGGAAGGCAGCAGCGAGAGCGACGGCGAGGGCGGCGGTGGTGGCAGCGGCGCAATGGGCGGCGAGGAGGATGGTGCCGCCGGTGACGGGCCTGGGGCCCACTTGCCCTTCTTCCGCTTCGACATGTCCCGCGTGCGCGACGCGTGGAATGCAGGTGGGGGCGCGGCGGGTTGGGGTGTTGGGTTAGCTCGGGTGTTTAAGTGTTTGATTAGAATAAAGGTAAGTGTCATGCGGGACCGCGACACCTTGGGCGCCGCCCTGCGGGCCAGCGGCTGGCGGCCGCTGCTCGGCCGGCATGCTGTTGGGAGGAAAGAGTATGTGCGTGTGCGCACTGTGATGCTATTGACACGCTCATGTGTGCTGCTGTTGCTGTTGACCCGCTGTGCCCCGCCCCCGACCTGCCACAGCTGCCGCGGATGCGGGCATTGGCAGGAAGAGGCCACGCGGCGTCGGCGGCGGCGGCGACGGCGGCGGCGACAGTGACAGCAAGCAAGAAGGCTTAGAGCCCATCAGCGAAGGCGACGGCGCCGCCGGGGCCGCTGCCGGCGCCGCCGCCGCCCCACCGGCAAAGCCGCCCGCGAATGGAGCTGCAGCCGCCGCCGCAGGCCCCAGCGCCGCAGCCGCCGCCGGACCACGCGCGCCTGGGGGCTCCGCCGCAGCGGGCCCTTCAGGCGCAGCACCACAACCACTAGCACCACCACCACAACCACCAGCATCAGCAGCGACTGGGCCCGTGTCCTTGTCGGGCGGTACCGCCGGCACCGCCGCCGCCTCTGCCGCCGCCGCCTCTGCCGCGCCCGGCGAGTTAGTTCCCGAGATGCAGCGGGCGGTGCGGAACGCGCTGGCGGCCTGCACGGGCGTGTTCAGGGGGCGCGGCCAAGAGCCCGGAGCGCCCTTTGTGGCCGGCGCCCACAGCGCCCTGTCGCGGCTGGGGCCTGGCGGCGGCGGCGGCGGTGGCGGCGGCGGCGGCGGCAGCGGCAGCGGCGGCGGCAGCGGCAGCGGCGGCGGCGCGGCGGGTGCGGCCAGCGCTGGACCGGGCGCAGGCAGCGGTGTGGCTGGCGTGGGCGGAATGGCAAGGAGTATCAATGGGAACCCGGGCTCGGCAGCGGACGCTTTGATGGCGGCGGTGGCGGCTGCTTCTGAGGCGGCTGCTGGTGCTGGGGCTGCTGGGGCTGCTGGGGCTGCTGGGGCTGCTGGCGGCGCCCCGGAAGCGTCTTCGGGGGCTGCGGGCACGAGCACGGGAACGGCGGCGGCGGCGGGCGCGGCCAGAGGCGGCGGCGGCGGCAACGCAGGCTCTCGCGGTATCTCGAATACCGGCACACTCCTTGACGTGTTACACGAACTAGACGAGGAGGTGTCACGGATGCTGGGTCCCGTGCCGCCGCCGCCGCCGCCGCCGCCGCCGGCAGACATCCTGCCGCTAATTCCGCCGCTACCGCCGCCAGGGGTGCTGCCGCCGCCGCCAGGACTGCTGGCCGCGGCGCCGCCGCCCTGGCCCGGCGGCGGCGGCGGTCTCGCCAATGACTTGGGCGGCGTGTTCGGCGGCTGGATGGCCATCGACGGCGCGTTGGCGCGGCTGCAAGCGGACAGCCGCGGCGGCGACGTCGGCGTCGCGCAGCAGCGGCTGAGGCAGCTGGGAGCCAGCTGTCTGCAGCAGCTAGAGGCTATGACGTCAGCAGCCGGTGGCGGCGGAGGCGGACGCGGACGCGGAGGCGGTGGCGGTGGCGGAGGCAGAGGTGGGGGCGGCGCCGCCGCCAGGCGTCAGGCAGCGGCGGAGACCGCTGTGGCCGCGGCCGCGGCGGAGGCCATGGTGGCAGAGGTGCCGCAGCCGGTAGGCGCAGTGGCAGTGGCAGCGGCGGCGGCGGCGGCGGCGGCGGCGGCGGCAACAGGCGCAGGACCCGGCGGCGCGCCGGCTTGCGGGGCCGCTGGAGGGGAGGTGCCCGGGGAAGCACCGCGGCGTGACGGCTGCGACGGCGACGGCCGCAGCGGTCAGGGTGTCGATAGCGATGACGGTGACGCGGAGGGCGATGGCGAGGACGATGAGTGGGGCGCCGCCGCGCCAGACGAGATTGCGGCGTTGCTGGCCACCGCCGTCGCATCCCTGGCAAGCCTGCTCGGCACCGCCGTCACGCCGCCGCCGCCGCCGCCGCCGCCGGCGGCGCCGCCGGCGTCATCCGCGGCCGGCGCCGCCGAGGCGCAGCGCCAGCTGGCGGCGGAGCTGGCGGCGGCGCGGGAGGCGGCGGCGCAGGCGCTGCCGCCACCTGAGGAGCTGGACCTGGTGCGGCTGGCGCAGGCCGCGAGCCAGGCGCTGGCGGCGCAGCAGAGGGTGGCGGCGGCGCTGGAGCAGCAGCTGGCGGCGCAGCGGCACGCGGCGGCGGGGCAGTCGCCGCTGGCAGGGGTGCTGGCGGAGGCGTATTGCCTGGCGGCGGCGCTGGTGGAGCTGGTGGCGGCGGGCGGCGGCAACGGCGCGCTTGCCA